>NW_006802781.1:0-3173 GCF_000485575.1 Poecilia formosa
TGTGATGCCCACTGATGTGTGCCCACAAAAGTGGAAATAAAAGGTTAATGATGGGTGCAGTAACGGTGTTTCATCGGTAGGGGGCGCATGGGGATTCAGAGCTGCCTGTTGCTCTGTCGTTTCTCATAAGTTGAGAAAATGGAGTAACACACAGACTGCGTCTCCCGTGTGCTCACACAAATGCTGTTTTTCAGGTGGGGATAACCCTCAATGTTTATGTTAAAGTATTTTATTATTCTATACTGTTTGGGAAATGTTTGGGAAAATGTATAAATGGGTTGAGAGAGATAGGACGGGTTTTGTTGTGTTTCGGGGTCAGCAGCGGCTGGAGGAGGTAACCAGCAGACCGTGATGCTAGTGGGTTAGCACTGTAGCGGCGGGAAAAAGCGGGCTAGTGGGGATATGTATGTATATATGTATGTATGTATGGAGTGAGTGTTGTACTGTTTTCAGGTTCCACGGTTTGTTTGTGTTCTGGACAGTTTTGGAGGTTTAGGCAGTGATTTAATGTATCCACTTGAAGTGTTTAGCGTTCAAAGGTATTTATGCCAGTGCAGTAGCTTAATATACATGCCCATGAAATGTCGCCGTGTGTGATTGAGTATGCATGTAGAGTGCAGTGAATTGAAGGTATATGTTACCATCCATGGAATTGTGAAGAAATATGTTTATGAGTGAATATGTCTAAATAGACTATAAATACAGTGAACCGCTGAACTGTGAACTGGGATGTATTGATGGTGGAATGAGCTGGTTTGTTTAATAAATAAGTTGAGAAAATGGAGTAACACACAGACTGCGTCTCCCGTGTGCTCACACAAATGCTGTTTTTCAGCTTCATCATCGGCTGCTAACGGGTCTGGAACCCTGGTACCCGTTACAGTTTTGGGGGCTCGTCCGGGATCCTACTCCCTGCCAGACTGGGATGCGGTTCCAGTGATACAGATGCTGTGGACCTCATACATTCCATCGTTCATCTCAGCGGATGAGGAAAGCGTCTTACCCTGTCCACCGTTGAAGGAAAAGACAAAGAGAGAAAGGGCTTCAGGACTTTGAGAGGTGTAGTCAACTGCTGGAAGAAGGAACAGTTATGGCAGACGGTGAGAGGAAAAGCTTGGTGTGGTCCATCAAGAAGGACTTGCTCAACCTACCTGCAGATGAACTGTTCCAGATTGCCAGGTCAGTGAGTGCTGTTTCAGAGGTGGAGCCGCTTCGTCCTGAGTCTGCAGATGAAGAGGATTGTTACGAGTACATCACCAGTTTTATGAGCAGCAAGACTTTGCTAGAGTCTGAGGACACTGGCATGGCTCATTTGTTAGAGTTAAGGGACCTTGTGGATGCAGCCATTCAGGGTCATGCATCTCAACTACAAATGCAGCGTCCGGATGCCAGGATTACACAGGTTCCTTTTGTAAATCCACAAGGTCATGATGCTGATTTGAAGGACAGTCAAGCTAAGGGTTCTGTTGACCCTGTGGTAACATTTCAAAATGATCTTCCTACTGTAAGTGATGTAAATGCAGATAAACAAGGAATATTGGTGGCTAGTGATGTGGGAAGCACTGACATACAGAAATTACTTGCTAGTTGTGAAGAGCTTAGCAAGCAGGTCAGGCAGTACATACCCACCACTCACTCACAGTCTGCATCACATCCACCAGAAAAATCACAGATTAAGTTGCAGAACACAGAGAGCAGAGACAAATTAAACACACCTCTGGTTCAAGACGGCCTGATTTCATTAAGAGATCTCTCCTACCTTCATCGTAGAGAGTTTAAAATACAGGGAGGCCAAATTGGAGACCAGGGGTCAGACATTAACTACAACAACATTTGTCGCCAGATTGATGAAGGATTAAGGGATCAGTTCAGTGACACAGAAATTGTGAGGGCGGTCCTCAGAGTTATCAAACCTGGAAATTTTAAGGAGATGTTAATGAATAAGGACGATTTGACAGTAGAAGAACTGAAAGCCTTCCTACACTCCCATCTTGGTGAGCAAAGCAACACAGAGTTTTTCCAGGAGCTCATGTGTACCAAACAAAGGGACAATGAAACACCCCAACAATTTCTGTACAGAGTCATTGGGCTTAAACAAAAAATCATATTGGCTTCAAAACATGCCGAAACAGATGTTAAGTACAGCCCAAGCACAGTTCAAGACATTTTTATTCATACTGTGTACCAAGGCCTTGGGCACAAGCATGATGATGTTCGCAGAGAACTGAAACCCCTTCTAGCTGACCCTGGTGTAACTGACGAAGCAATACTACGACAGATGAGGAAAATAATGAGTGATGAGAATGAAAGGCAGAAACGTTTGGGGTCAGCCCCTCGCCAGAGACCCACAAATTTACACAGTGTTCAGGCTGAGGCAAATGCCGCCCAGTATCCAAGTGCAAAAGAGGGTCTAGGCAGAACACCACAAGCTGATGGGGTCCAACAACTAAAAGAAAAAGTTGAAAAACTCACCACGCTTGTTGAGTCACTACAAAAATTAACTCAACAACAAGCATCTGAACCAAATAATCAGCCACCAAGACATAACAGGGTCAAGCAAACGGGAAGACGGTATGGCTGCATGAAGTGTCTGGAACAAAACCGTCCTGACTGTACCCATTGTTTTCACTGTGGTGAGGAAGGTCACAAAGCAGTGGGCTGCCTCCAGAGACCAACACGTCAGGGAAACTGGAGCCGGTCCCTGCCGGGGGACAGACAGTGACCGGGCCCCAACAGTCCCTACATGCAACAGACCAAATTGGTGAGTCTGAACAACAACATGCTGTACCCATCTGTGTACCCACACAAGACCAGGGACCAAAACACCACAAACTCAGACAGTCAACCCACTTGACAAGCACAACCAGCCATAACTCATCAAACAGCAAAAGTGACCGTCTAGCCAAGCTCATTGGGAGAAAAGCTTTAACCCAGTGTAGTTTAAATGGTTTTGCTGTCACTGCTTTACTAGACACAGGTGCTCAGGTGAGCATGATCGATAAAAGCTGGAAAGACAAATACTTACCAGAAATTACTGTCAAGCCACTCAGTGAAATACTGGATGATGAAGATGACCTAAAAATCTGTGCCATAGATGGGGGTGTTATCCCATATGATGGCTGGTTACCCATTACTGTTAATTTGATGGGAAACACAAATCCTGATCTGTCTAT
>NW_006802782.1:0-3172 GCF_000485575.1 Poecilia formosa
GCTTTTAAAAGCGACACCTTTTCTTTTATGTCTTCTGAAAACGACGACACCAAACTCCACAAGTGTAGTTCACTGGTTTGCTACAGTCAGGCTATAGCAAAGCAAGGTGGAGGTTTGTTATGCTGTGGTTTGGCTGTGTGTGTCACTTAATCTGCTGAAAAAATAATGAAGATCAAAAATATGTTAGACCCAGTGCCGTGTGAAACTAGGTCATGGGATGAAGTTTCTAGTACAAACGCCCCCAAAACAACTTTAAAGTTGGTATGCAAACTTAAAAGAAACATTTTGGTTTCCTTAAAGAAACGAAAATGTTTCTTTAAAGTTGGCATGCAACTGTCCTGACCTAAATATCTTTATCCATTCAAGATATTAAATGATTCATGTCGCCACAAGACATAAAACTTCCTCATACCTGATAGAGGAAGGTGCCATAAATCAGGACTTGGATGCCAGATGCTATTGGCAGGTTGTTCCTTTTGAGGACGTTTTTTTTTTCTTCTTCTGATTTTTAACAAAACAATGAGCACCATACATAGACATTCAAGTTATATTTGAGACAGTACTTTGGAGAATAAACATAAATTAATAAATGACAAGACAAGAACCAAAAATAAAACAAGAAACATACAAACAAAAATCCAGCAATCAATTCCATAAGTATATGGATAAAAAGTATATATCTAAAAAATAAACAAACAGAGGTAATAGAAGGAACATAAAATATAAATTAAACAGAAAACAACTAAAACGGGGCACTTAAATTGCTTAATGTATTCTGTGCTACTAAAATTGATATAAGACTTAGATAAAGGGTGTATGCCATTACAACTGGTAAGTAAGGGGAGCACACTCATGGGGTCGCATCGAGCGTCAAAGACCTGATATGGTCCAGAAACGGTGACCAGATTCTTGAAAATGTGATTTCAGAGCCTTTGACAGTATGCCTAATTTTTTCCAGTTTTATGAATGAAAGGGCATCTTTTATCCAATGAGAATGTGAGGGTGGGAGAGGATTCTTCCAATGTATCAGTATGATGCATCCAGCCAGTAGCGTGAGGAAGGCCACAAGGTCAGCATGATGGGTTGGCAGTAACTGGTTTTTGGGGAGAACCCCAAATAAAGCAGTGAGTGGAGATGGCTGTACTGTGGTTGAGGTAATTACAGAAAGTGAGTCAAAAACAGATTCCCAAAATTGAAATAGGGAGGAACAGGTCCAAAACATATGACCGGGAGTGGCTGGGCCCAAACCACACTTCACACAGCTTGAATCCACGTCTGGAAAGATTCGAGCCAGTTTGCTTTTGGACCAGTGTACCCTGTGGACGACTTTACACTGAATAATTCTATGTCGGGCACAAATTGATGATGTGTGAATGCGTTCTAGAATAGTTTGCCACATTTCATTATCAATCTCTGTGTTAAGATCATCAGACCAAGTAGCTTGAAGATGGCCAAGCCCAGGAGTCACGTTGGATGTTAAGAGGTTGTATATTTTTGATATTGTACCCTTTGGAGTAGGACTAATTTCTAGCAGTTCATCAACCATATTAGGGGCAGGAATTATTGGAAAACCTGGGAAATGATGACGAATAAAGTCTCTAACTTGTAGAAATCTAAAAAAGTGGACACCTGGTAAGTTAAAATTTGAAGATAATTGAGCAAATGAGGCAAAAGTACCATCTAAGTATAGATCTTTCAGAGAAAAAAAGCCCATGGCTTTTCCAAACTGAAAAAGTTTTATCAATGAGTGAAGGTGGAAATAGAGGATTAGAGTTTAGTGGTGACAAAAGAGCTATTCTCTGAATCCCAAAATGTTGCATAATCTGAGCCAAATATTCTAAGGCAGTTCTTAACAATTATATTGTTAGTGTAAGTTGTAGGAGATGTTGCAGGGGAAAGGCATAAAAGAGAGTACAAGGAAGCAGAGCTACATGAGGCCTCTTCTATCGGTAACCATTTGGGAGTCTCACAGTTCGCATTGCACCAAAATAACATTGTACGAATATTAACAGACCAATAATAGCATAAGAAATTTGGTGTGGCAAACCCTCCCATTTCCTTACTTTTCTGTAGGATACTCTTTCGGATTCTAGGAGGTTTTCTGTTCCATATGAACGGAAAAACTGAAGCATCGAGTGTCCTAAAAATCTTTTTGGGGATAAATACTGGTAAGCACTGGAAGCCTGTTGAGGACGTTTACAGAGTTAATCAGCAGGGAGTGTGCCCTGTCTTCAGTCTTGGATTATTTCGGTAGTTGCTTTTGATGTTCAAATCAATGTATTTATATTTCAGCGATTTACAGCAATTATCATCTCAAAGCCCTTTATACTGATCTAATTTCTAAACAAAAATTGTAGTTATAATGGATTGCAGTCGGGTTCAGTTTATAACACTAATTGGCAAAATATTGAGAAATCACTATTGATTGCATCAAGTCACTGACTTTGCAGCAATCCCTCCTCCAGGCCAAGAAAGTGGGACATTGACTTTTACTTTGCAACAATCCCTCGTATTTTGCTGAAGTGGAAAAGAACAGGCAGCCCCAACCACTAGCAGCAGCAAAGTGAGGCCATCGTGTAGCTTAAAATATAAAGTGAAAATTCATCTGCCTGTTTTAGTTTGGACGCATTCATTTGGTTGAGATACAGAGGATTCAACCTTCATGGAGACTCTTTCAAGTATTTTGTAAGCCGGCTGCTTCATTCCTTGTGATCTTTGTACGGTGCTGAGACACGCTGGACGCCTCAAATGAACCTCACCTGATAAGGAGCTGAGCAGAAAGCTGTCTGTTCACTTCTCAGAACCAAGAGGTTGTAACGATTTCAGGGAACAGGAAACAGAAGCAAATTAAGACACAGTCATCCATCAAAGTACGTGCGCTTTCAATTGCTTTGTGTTTTTTTTTTTTTTCTTTGTATAAATATTGTACATATCAAACAGGATAAGGTGAATTGTAGAAGTGAATCAAGGAGGATTTTAGAGTTTTGTGAAACCTCCAACTGGAGGGAGCAGTTTTGGTCAGAAGTTTACATACAGCACACTCCTTGCCATGAATGTCGTTTTGGGATTTAACTATTAATTTAACAGCTTTTCTTGTTTCCAAGTTGGAATGATTATACAACAAAGAATGTCAATAAGTAAAAACAAGAATTGGAAGCTCAGGTTTGAAATT
>NW_006802783.1:0-3172 GCF_000485575.1 Poecilia formosa
ACACAAACCGATCACCTGCTTCTCATTTCGCTGCTTGCCTGTGCAGCTGGTCTCTTTACTTCACACTGCGCAAATGCGCAGAAACAAATCCTATAATGCACTGAGTGAATGGGGAAGTTTGCGTGTTGCGGCGGAATATTGAAGCACGTGGGGTGAAGCACGTCAAAATGCATCAACACGACGGATCTAATATGGCATAAACACAATGCCATACTTGGCGGAGTTTGGCTCTATCGAGGTTCACTGCAGTAAAAAAGACATATGGAGCGATCAGATAGCAGGCCAAGCAGCGCACAGCTACACTCACCCGGATTAGCATGACGGTCAGAAAGATAAACAAATAGCCTGCAAAATTATTTAAGTAATCGAGCTGCGGTGTTCTCACTGTTGAACCGCTGCTACGCTACAGGTAGTAATATTTGACAGACGGAGCGCCGCTTCTGCTCCACCTGGTAGTGAACTCTCACACCGAACCTCTGCTTAAAGCTGCAGCATCTAACTTAAACATTTTTTTTACATACGTATTAAAACTTTCCCTGTTCTAACATGAGACAGATAATCTCTGAAAGAATAATCGATCTCCTCTGCCTCCTCCCTGTTCTGCATAATTACTCTGCTCAGTCAGAAACAGACAATCAGAATTAGCAGTAATCAGCTAGCCGCCATGCTGTCAGGAAGTTTTCATTCAGTAACTCAGGATTGTTTATTGTAATGGAATCTGTATTTGCCTTTGAATGTAAAGTTTTATACTTGATTTTTTTGGCAATGTTGAGAGGTTTCATTTTGACTTTTTGTATTATTTAGCCTCTTCATACCCTTCATATGTTTTCAGTCTGTTAAAGATAGTATTACCGACAGCAGTACAATTTGCACAATGCCTGCTTTGTTTTTTTCTTGGAAAAAGTTATTAAAAACAAGTTTTTGTCTAAAATAGCGGTTCTCAACGTGGGCGGTACCGCCCCCTGGGGGGTGTTCAGAGGACGGCAGGGGGCGCTGGCGGAATTTTTTACGAAAGGGGGGTGCTGGGATTTCTTTGGGGGGCGTTTGGTCGAAGGTAAACTTTACACATTAAATGCACAACAATACCAGTTTAGACTTTGAGCAACTTGGTAAAACTGTATTTTGTAACATTAAATCATGCTTAGCTGCAACTGTATCGATGGCAGCTCTCCTTCTCTTCAGTATTTGTAGCTTCTTGGCGCAGCTCCGTTCTCCTGCTACTGGTAGCTTCACTGCATCAGTTCAGCGTTACACCGGCTGATGCTGTGATTCACTTTGTCTGGTATTTTTGTACATATTTTTTGGCAGTTCTGTGATCGTGTCAAAGCAGCAACTTATAATAAAAAGTGTCTTATTTCCGTTTGAAGGCTGCCCGCTTCCATGTAAGGACAACAGAAAATCGCTCTTATAAACATGTAATTACTAAAATCACGATACCCTGACTTTGTATCCCTCTGAAAAATGAACCCATTTAAATAAAGAAATCCCTCCATGGGTGATTCCACGATAGAGGGCATTCATTTTATAGCATTAACACCGGTGCTGTGAGTGGTCTGGTATGAAACTGGTGTGATAGAACAATGGTACCACAGCACTTTTAAATTTCAATAATCAGAATACCGAAAAATGTTTCAGTTGTTTTAAAAGATTTATGTCAGTCTGCCTTTTCCCCATCGATACGTTTCCTGAACGCTGCGCACCATAGGGGGTTAAAAAACAAAAAATGACTCGCACATTGTGCAAAACTCTGAAACAGGAGAAGCGGGACATAAAACGGAGTGACGAACTAGATGTGAATTATGGCATAAAAACAGAGAATCCAACACTGAACAGGGAAAAATCAACACATGATGTGAAACATATGACGATTAGGCGGCGCAGCAGGTGATGAGTGAAGATTACTGATGGTGAGCGTGCCATGTGGGTGAAATTTTATGGATGATACTCTGATGTCACATTCTCCTGAAGGCAGCACAAAGCTGCACCACCAGAAACCGACAGAAACACTGAAGAGAAGAAGAGCTATGATTAATGTAATTACAGTTCTATCCATGTTTTAATGTTGCAGAGCTCAGTCTTTTTGCAAATAGTTCAAAGTTTAAATTGGCATGTTGTACATCTTTTATCTGGCCATTTTGTGGAATATTTAACAACTAAAAAATGGCACAGAACAAGAATATTTTTTCCACTTTGATTGGCTGCTGTTAGGCCTACTAATTTTAAGTTAAATGTCCATTCATTGCATTTTTTGTAGACACCTGTGAAAATAATTTCTGTTCCCATGGCTTTTTTGTTCTCTGGGAAATTATTTTTGATGATAAATACAGAAACAAGCATAAAAATCAAAACATCTACAATAGTGATAGTAACTTTAATAATAAAATAATAGTCAGTGCAAAGTTGCCTTCAAATTCTTTGGTGGGGGGCGGTAATGACCTGGATAAAGGCTAGGGGGGCGCTGGCCCAAAAACGGTTGAGAGACACTGGTCTAAAATAAGGTGAATTCATGGTTCCTTTTTCCACATAATGTAACCGTTAGTGCTTATGATTAAAAATATAATAATTATGTGATCGGTATCGGTGATCAGTATCGGTGATCGGCTGTGATCGGCCCTCATGGGTGATCGGAATCGGAATCGGCAGGAAAAATCCTGATCGGCACATCTCTAATATATATATATTGCTCCAAATGACCAATCTCAAAGCCAATAGTTTTTGCTTACTGTAATTTCATGATTTTATTGTGTATTGAAGGATTTATTCCCTGAATGAATGAAGAAAGGTGTGTTAGAACAAGGGATAAATATATTTTAAAGCTTTACAGTTTGTTCAAAACTTTGTTGAGATTACTGGAAGAAAGCTGTTGACCTTTCGCAACTATGTCACGGAAACGCATGAGGCGCCATGATGGACGTCTGAAGTGTTGTACGGAGTGACTGATTGTTTTCTCATGTTGTTTTTGCCAGCATAGCCAAAGCTTCTATTTGTAGTTAATATTAATTCCCAAAGAATTCTCCTAAATTTCTGAATTTTCAGGAATTTACTATTCAGAATGATAGTGAGTGATCATTCTTCACTCACTGATTTATTGAGTGAAGAATAATCTTCACTCAACAAGAGTGAAGATCAATCACTCTTAATGAAAACACCTAATGAAAACACTTTGACTATT
>NW_006802784.1:0-3153 GCF_000485575.1 Poecilia formosa
TCACCAGAAAACTGACTTCCTTGTTGTAAAACACCAACATTAAAGAAACAGTCAACAGAAAAGTTGTTTAAAATGCATCCTGGTGTTGATCTTTACGCTTATCTATGGATAAAACACATTTCCGTAGCTCTTTGTTACTGTTTTCCATCTAAAGACATCCTAAGGTTGGTTTTCTCTTGAAGATCATACAGTAAAACCAGTTACTACAATATCAGCCTTTACAAAGTTAGATTGAGTCTCACATTCTTATCAAATGATTTATTATTAGATACAAAACCACTGGCAGTAACCCAAAAGCATTATTCAAACGAGGATAGGTTTGGTTTCCTTGTTCATGACTTTTTTTCGAGATGCTGCAAGAAAAGAAACTAATGAAACTTCCCTCTCATTGTTTTCTAGGAGTTTTCACCCACTCAACCTGTTGTCTTGTTTGTGTTTTGCTCACCTGTCAGAGTCGAGACACTCCTGTTAGTTATTCCACCCACTCAGAAAGCAAAAAGATAATTTGGTTGTGTAGGAATACTTAGGCTCAGGTTTCTCTCTCTCAAAAGGGGAAACCTGTTTCCTGTGACACAGCAAACCTGTGCAGGTATTGAGACATAAAAACGCCATCAGTGTGTCAGAGCGTTCGCTGCAAGTATTTATGATGCGTCCCTGCTGTATTGTCTTGACTGTGTCAAAGAAACTTTTGTCATGTTAAATGCTTTCTGGTTTTGCTGTAATGGGAAATAACACAGATTCACTGCTACTATTGTAGTGGTGAATCCTTGACTCAGCATTTTTCCATTCTGATGACACTGAAGAAAAATCCAACTTTAAACGTGCGTAAGGCATCAACCCTCGTGCCTAACAGGATGACTTTCGGTCTGTCTTTGTATTGTGTTTCAGAGTTGGTATCGAAAAGAGTTGCTCTGTTTTCTGAAGGAGGGATTTATTGTGGCATTTCACTGTGCCGCTATTTCCTTATCAAATATTTTCTTGAGATTAGGCTCTCCTTTTTACTTAGAAATTCAAGAGATAAAAGTGTCTTTATCTCATATTCCACTTTTCCTTGTGTCATTGTGGTGTTATAGTTTCCTCTGCATCTCATACTCGTTTAACAGTTTCTGGAGAAATTTATGAAAGTACCATCAACAAACATTTAGGGTTCAGAGAATGGTGATACATCAGACGTTTCACTGCTGCTAAATTTGAATGTTCTGTGATTAACCAAAAGTTACAGATCTGTTTATTTTTTATTTATTTATTTTTTGTTATTTTCTTCTTGTTATCGCCATCTGAAAATTTTACCACCACCAAACTTTTTTTTAATCAATCACAAACAATAAATACAGCTAAATACAGCATATAACCAAAGACTTTCCCACTCAATTGTTGTTGAGCAAGTTACATTAAATTAAATATGAATGTTCTGATTGCTGTTAGCTTTGACATTTAAAGTAAAAAAAAAAACAAAAAAAAACTGAATAAAGTAAAGATGGTTGGATAAAATGTGATACTTCTTTGATCTAACCTATTGTTAACCCCGCTCTGAAACGTGTGTGTCATAATGCTGTTCCCGGTTTTCAGGGTTCAAACAGACTTGATATGCCATTGTTCTCCATTGCTCTGGAGACACATAGATACTCATCTATGTTTCTCAGCATGTTAGGGTCTTAAGGAGAAAATGAGATCATTAATGTCTACGTTATTGTTTAACAAGATAACAGTGGCTTCGGGTTAATTTAAGACCTGGCATTCCCCGCTACTCTGTTTTTTTTTTCTTTTTAGACTTCCTTGTGATAAATCCCCTTATTAAAGGGATAATCAACTGGGAACTTGCTTAAAACGAAGCCTTGTGTTGGTCTTTATCAGTCCCATACTGATCTGTTTATAAAACGAATTTCTGTGCCACTGTGTGCATTTTAAATATGTTTGTTAAGTTGCAAACTTTTTGTGCAACAAAATTGCATTCAGTCTATTACACTGGTTTCTCTTTTTGAGGAATGAAGCAACGCTCTTCCCAAATGTTCTCCTTTACTTTGTTTCTAAATGTTGCTACAGAGTGGTGCCTATTGTACAGGTCTGAGTGTTTAGCTGTGTTTAGCTCGAGTTAGTCAGGAGATATGAATGAATATGATCCTTTCGCACAATGAACAGCCAGATTCCCTTTTTGCGGCTCAGGTTTTGTGGCTCAGCTTTGCTTCTTCTTCAAGCCTCTTTTTTGATCTCAGTGTGTAGTTTGGTGTCAGAACTGGGTGTGAAACAGTGTCCTCTCACTTTTAATGCAGTTTTAATGATAAATCTGTTTGATAATGTCCATGCAAGTCTCTTTAGGTCTATATCAAACACTTGGACAGAGTTACCAATCCAATAGTGGCTAACAAAGGCCCCATCAACAAGCCTGCCAGTAACTTGTTTAATTTCTTGATAAATATCAGAGGAATCTTGTGGGTGTGTTTTATGCTTCAGAGTTAGTATCTAAAGGAGTTGTTCTGTTTTCTAAAGGAGGGATTTATTGGAGGGTTTATTATTACATCTTTTTCTATTAGTTTCTTTTCATTTCTTAGGTAAAGATCTAAAAGTGTTGTTATATATTCTACTTCCCTGTTAAGAGATTTCTGTCTTTATTGGACAAAATATGGATAGAAATATTAGTTAAATAATATGAAAAATCTTACAAATGTGATTAAATCATTTAAGTTAAAAGGGTCTAAAGATTGTGAAGTTTGTGTTGAATAATGCCCATGTGGCAATAACTGCAGCACATGGGTCATTATTTTCATGACCTCATGGCCGTCACTGTTTTCAATTTTGATTTTCTAAGAAGTAAAAACACAGGTTTGCAGTTTATATTTAAATATTTTCTCTCAATGTTTCATTGATGTATGCATCTTTGTTCTTGACTGCACAGCATTTATTTTGGTAATAACACTTTCGGTTTCTGATCTTTTAAGTTTCCAGAAATTATTTTTGGATGTTGCGTATTCCCTTTTGACAGTTTTTAGATTTTTACCTTTTCATAATCTGGAACCTAGCGATCAGTTTAAAGGTAAAAATGCAATAAAGCTTTTAAAGTGTAAAATTCGAGACTTCCTGAACTAACAAGTTATTTAACTTTCCCCGAAAGGTTATCTACCAACCAGTAATATATTAAGCACACATATTGGTTGT
>NW_006802785.1:0-3147 GCF_000485575.1 Poecilia formosa
TGTGGAGGATGATAATGAGGACCAGCCACCAGAGAAAGAAGTTCCTATTTGACCAAAGAGAAAGAAGCAGATGAAATATTCCCAAAGAAAATTAGGTAAGTCATTTTTGTGTTACTATTTTCTCCAGGTGAAGTGGGGTGGACGGCCAGGTAAGGGCAGAAAACTAAAAACTGGTGTTAAATCCATTTATTTATTAATAAACTTCTTGTAAACATCAATAAGTCAGAGTATCTGGTTGGAAATAATTTTGAATGCTCATTAAGTGAAAAGATACACTCGTGCCTAAAACTATACGTTAAATGATGTAATCTGAATAACAGTGGCAGTCTGTCTGAACTTCTGCCAAACAAATATTTGATCAGAATAATTTTGTTCAGCTTTAGTTATGCTATTTGTGTTAAGAAATAATTGTATTGCACTTCATAACAAACAGTCATGTTAACGAGACATGTGTCTGCCAGTCTACCATTCTGACAGTGTGCAGAAAGGGGCATTTTTGAAATGGTATTTAAATAAATGCTGAATTATGATGACATTGTTTTTTGTTTTTGTTCTTTTTTTAAGTGACCGCAATGAATTGAGTCATCACCGACTATGAGAATGTCCAGAAGAGATTCACCAAGTTTGAATTCATGAAAAGGTTTTCTCCATGATTAACTATTGCTGTAACTACAGCTGTAATTTCTGAGCATTCCTGGACACTTTCAAAGAGCAGTTGTCAGGAAATGAAGAGAAGAAGAAGATCTCCTGTTTTCAGAGCATTACAGGAAGATTATAACGGAGATGGCTGACACAATCAAAGCAAAAAAAAAATTACTGTTGAAAGAAACTATTTTCTTAAGTTACAGAATAAGTAATTCTGTTTTAGTTTTTCAATCTGTATTTCAGAGTAACAACATACTGACCAGACGTTAAACCCTCTGAAAAACAATTTATATTTTGTTTTATTCCAATGTACAAAGGGTTTGTTCTACAGCTATGATGGCAGTTATAAATAGTCCAGTGTGTTTCACTTCACTTGAGGTAAGAGTTAATATTAATGACACTGTAATGACACTTAATGACATCTTGTGGTGATCTGTGTTTATGTGTATTTATTTCTTGGTTTTTCTGTGTCCTGTACCCCTGTGAGTCTCTGTGATGTCCTGTCCTATCTGTTGATTGATCCCAGCTGTTTCTTCCCTGATTACCCTCCTTGTGCATTTAAACTCACCTGTTGTCTTTGTCTCTTGTCGGGTCCTAGTCGTGTCATACCAGTCTGTTCTGCTGTCATGCGTCTCATGTCTCTTCGTTCGTCTTCAGCCAGTTCCTTGCGTTCCTGTGTTTTCTTCAAAAAAATCAACTTTTACAATGTCAACCTGGGCCTACCTGCGTCTACCTCCTCACCAACACCGACAAATCATGACACATCTTCATAACTGTCGCTACTTGTTTCACTTTACTTGAGGTAAAAGTTCATATTAATGACACTGTAATAACACTTAATGACATATTCATAACTGGTGCTTCTTGTTCCACTTTACTTCATGTAAAAGAAATTGTTATTGACTCTGTTATTAAATCATTTGACAGTGTAATAAAGCTTAATGAAATCTTTATTGTTGGTCCTACTTGTTTCGCTTTATTTGAGGTAGTGGGAATATGAATTGCATTTTTGTCTAGATTAATGTCAAGCCGTCATAATGAAGACATTTTGAATAATGTCAACTTTGTATTAAAGTGTCATGATTTACCGAATGACACTTTATGACAACAGTCAAATATTCATTAAGACTTACTGAGGTTCACGGCAGGTGTTATGTTTATGACTGTCATGTCAGTCTTATTCACAACCCTTCAAATAAAGTGTTACCAAGTTTTTTGTCACTGGTGGTGCAGTCAGGAAAGAAGTGCAAAGAAAGAAGGGAAAGACATGTAATAAATGGCTGGGAATCAAAGATGCAGCCGTGCAGGATTACAACAAAGTTAAAGGATGTTTTTTTTCCCATAGCATCTTTAAAAGCCTGAGTGTTCATATGTGAATAGAAAAAACTTTTGGGTCGTTTTATTGCCTTGAGATGATCTCTAAATATCTATATAAGTAAGTGAAGTAACTCTGGCCACAGAACTAAAACCTTGTCAAACATCTTAAATAGGCTATGGTAGACAACTTTATTCTAGCCACTGACCAATTCTCTTTCATTGGTCAAAACAACAACAACAACAAAAAAACAGTTAAAGCTTGAACAAATGAGGCCAGGAGAAATTTCCACCTGCTGATAGTTTACCGCACTGGTCATGCTGGATGAGCTGGATCGTGGCATCCCAGTTTTGGAGGACACCCTCTGGCCCTGTAGTTGGGATGGACTGGGGGCTATCACTCGTTGGGACATAAGCATTGGAGGCAGGCTGGTATTGGCTGAACGAATGACTGTATGACCCTAAAAAAGGAAGAACGAACAAACAGCATTAGAAGGAAATGAGGGTTGTTACCTTAAGGACTAGAACACCACCCTTTAAAATTCAAGGATATATTTCTCTCTCTCTCTCACTAGTTTATTTGTATAACACACAAAGTCAGTGTCAGAACTTTAGAATTGGGGCGATGTGCTCTATTTTCCTGGTTTTTGTGAAAATGTGAGCAGCAGCCTTCTGTATCAGCTGCAGCCGTCAGATTTGTTTTTTTTTGTGTTTTTTTTAGGCAGACCTGTGAAGACATTGTTGCAGTAATCAATGCAAATAAAGTTAAACACATGGATGACATTCTCTAGAGCTCGCTGAAACACTAGTCCTGTAATTCTGAAAATGTTCTTCAGGTGGTAGAAGGCTGACTTTGTAACTGTCTTTATGTGGCTATGAATACTCAGGTCACAGTCCATCACTAATCCCAGAGTTTGGGCATGATTGCTATTTTCTAGCAGTAATAGCTGAAGCTAAGTGTTGATTCTAGATCGGTCCAAAGATAATTTCAGTTTTGTTTCTGTTCAGCAGGAGAATGTCATGGCACATTCACACATTTATCTATTCCAAGCATCCGTTTAGTGCTTGTATGGGTTCAAAGTCACCTGGCGACATCATAACATCCTGCATAGTTATGGTAACTAGAGATGTGCCGATCAGGTTTTTTCCTCCCGATACCGATCACCCATGAGGGCCGATCACCGATAC
>NW_006802786.1:0-3143 GCF_000485575.1 Poecilia formosa
ACTAAACCTCAACCCCCGTGTGAAGAATGTCTTTGTTTTTCTGCTCTGACACCCATGTTCACATCTGCCAGCTGCTCTGTGTCTACTTGCTCTGTGTTACTCACTGAGCATATCTGAGCATATGCCAATCAAATATTGTTTTAAGGTAATGCTTTCAAATGTTAAGAATGCATATTTTCTATCATTTACTGGAAATGCATTAGAGTGCATTTGTTGCTTGTTATTCTTTTCAAGAATATACCCAACTGGAGCTCCACTACTGAGTTGCCAACAGGGTAATGTCAAGATATGCTCACCGATGAATTGATTAGGCACTCTGCAACCATAATTTTTAAGAGAAAAGGTATTCAACTGGTAGGACACCTTTCGGTGGCCAATGTGCAAGTGCAGAAATAATTGCTTTAAAAAAAACCCAAAAACCATAATTTCCTGACTTGAGCACACAGGAACGTAAGCTGCACGCATCAACTTTGCAAAGGAACAAAAGAAAATATAGATCGTGTTTATCTATAAGCTAAAGCTGCCTGTGTTGTGCATACTTTGTTTTTCCTTTGAGTTTTTAAAAAATAATCTTAGTATAATTATTTGGACATTTCTGTTTTTTTTTTTTTTTTTTACTTTATTATTATTATTATTATTATTATTATGGTCTCTGTGTCATCACGGTTTCGGGTGTAGAGGACTTGGGATTTTATTTCAAGGCCGGTCAAGACCACAACTATAAAATTATCACTAAATTGCCAGCATATTGTCCAGTTTATTTGTTAACATCTATGCAAAACATACCGATTAAAATACAAGCAACAGAATAGAATAGAGTAGAATATATAATTTATTGATCTCCAAGGGGAAATTGCTTATTTGTTGAAAGCTACTCCATCTTATGTAATTAATACAAACATATAAGAGTTTGTATTAATTACAAACTCTTATATGTTTGTATAAGAGTTTATAAATAAACAACATTTACTTGTTTATTTATAAACAAATAAATGTGCTGTTGTCCCCCATCGCCTCCCCAATTCACTCCCACATGGCACTCCAAGACATGCGCAGTGGTTTTCTCTAGGCAGCAGGTGTCTGTATAATCGTCAGTAATGGAATCCCGCTACATCAGAAAACAATAATCAGAAATCCGATAGCACCAAGTAAATTCAGCAAAGCTTCGCTTTCACAGACGATGAGGACTACGTCTAACTTTTATCTCCTCACTTAGAGAAAAAGCTCAAAGAAAGGTAAGCTGTGGACGTAATGTTAGCAAAGCTAGCCGTGCAGGGACAAATTGTATGAAAAAAGCTGTTACTCACTGCTCTGAATGGACTCTTTGCACGTCAGCTTCCGTGTTCGGGATAAGCGGCTCGGATGCTTCCGATCTATTGAAAATGGTATTTTACACTTGGTGCTTGCAGGGCTTGCCCAAGGTAACGATTAATGTTATACATCGACCCAAAGCCCCAACAAGTAAGCTGGAGGAAAGTTTTAAGATGTACGCCTCGTTATACATTCACATATACAAAGGTGAGTTTTACTTTCTTTAAACTTTGTGGCTAACATTAACTTTAGCTTATGCTAGTAGGCAATATCGTCGGACATTTTTCTTGTAAAAATGTGTTATTTAAGTATCTGAACAATTTAAAGTAGGGCAGCACTGGTGTCTAGTTCAGCTGACTGTTTAGGTTCGAAGTTGTTGTTGTTCCTTAAGGTCTCCGTGCTATTTAGTTTTATTACTTTTGCATGCATCTTGTGAAGAGCTAACATAGGATGGTGTTTACAGCAGTGTGTACAGGTAGATCAGTTGCTGTGGGATCTGGCTCTGGTCTGCCCACTCGTTCCCATACACTTGCTCTATCAGGCTGAATACAGAAGAAATTCCATGGAAATAATACAGGGACGGCTCCTTTATTTACTATCCGTCTCCTCCCGGGAGTTTTACGTTGAAGAAGCTGATCCGGAGTGAAGTGATGGCTGCAAACTTTGCTGTGGGGCGTTAGCTTTAACTTGCAGTGGCGAGTATTTACAAGCCACCGTTTTCTTAATTCAGGATCGCTTGGAAATCTATTGAAACTTAAAAGCCCATTATATTCGGAAGACAACAATGTTCATAGTATTGCTTAATTTGTCTCTGAAATACGACTTTGTCTTTTCTAGCTGTCATGGTAACTCAAAGTGGAAGCAAGAAAGCAGCATTTTGCTCATGTGGATGTGATGTCAGCTCTGTAGGTGCAAAGAGTCCATTATTATGCGGAGGTGTGGACTGATGTGTTGCATATATGGGACAACGCTGTGACCAAAGTCTGCAATATAATGAAGTAAGATTCACGAGCGATCCGATTCTTCTTGAACAGCTCTTTAATAAGATAGGATTGGAGCTTCAGAGCCATCCTTTATTTTTGTAATGCTCTGTAATTAAAAAAAAAAAAAAAGCAGTAGCTTGTTTTTTTTAATTACATACATCGATATGTATTTAAAGGGCAAATAAATAAAACACAAGAAAGGAAGAGCCTAGAACATGCTCATTGCTCTTTGATTGCTTTCGTCACCTGTCATGATGGCAGGCATACAGCTGGAAAAAGAGTGAGAACAGTCATGGTGCACGCCTTGTGCTTGGTTACTTCTTGCTTGTTGCATCTTGGTCATTGTTCATAGGTTAGTGTTGTTTACCGTTAGGGCATAGCCTTAATTGCTATATTTAATAGTGCAGATGGCATACTGTGGTTTCTGACATGGGCAATATGGGCAACCACTCAGGGTGTTATCTTTTTAGGGATGGCACGAGACGTCTGCGGATTGTGGCACAGAGATGGAAGCAAAGTAGAACTGATAATGATATTGGTTAAATTTATTTCAGCTCTAAGCATTTAATTTGCTTAGAGTTTTTTTAAAATGCTTATTAAAAAGGTGTTTTATGGGAATGTGGATCTTTCAGATCAATTTAAAAAGCAATTTTGGTCATATTTCAATTTTATTGTGTTATGTAGCGTGGGGCACTGGTCTTGGTCTTGGTCTTGACTTGGTCTCGACCTCTCTCAGTCTTTATCGGACCTTAAAAGTCGCGATACACTCTGGTCTTGGTCTTCACTTGGTCTCGGGTTAGGTAGTTTTCACTACTACACTATCTGAAGCTAACTGAAAGTGAGCAAACA
>NW_006802787.1:0-3140 GCF_000485575.1 Poecilia formosa
CATCAGAAAAAGCATTAATCAGCTAGCAAATCAGTGCCAGCAATAAGTTAGCCAAACAGAGCCAGCATGAATCAGCTAGTCAATCAGAGGTAGAATTAATCACCTAGCCAATCAGAGCCATCGTTAATAGGCTAGCCAATCAGAAAAAAGAATTAATCAGTTAGCCAATCAGAGCGAGCATGAATCAGAGAGCTAATCAGAGTCAGCATGAATCATCTAGCCCATCTGAGCCTGCAATAAGCTAGCCAAACAGAACCTGCATTAATTAGCTAGCCAATCTGAGGTAGAATTAATCAACTAGACTATCAGAGCCAGCATTAATCAGCTAGCTCATTTGAAAAAACATTAATCAGCTGCTTGCCAATCAGAAAAAAGAATTAATCAGTTAGCCAATCAGAGCGAGCATTAATCAGCTAGGCAATCGGTGCAAGCAATAAGCTAGTAAAAAAGAGTGCCAGTGTTAAACAGCTAGCCAATCAGAGGTAGACTTAATCAGCAAGCCAATCACAGGGAGCATTAATCAGCTAGCCAATCAGTGCCAGCAATAAGCTAGCCAAACAGAACCAGCATTAATCAGCTAGCCAATCAGAGGTAGAATTAATCAGCTACCCAATAAGAGCCATTGTTAATCAACTAGCTAATCAGTGCCAACAATAAGCTAGCCAATCAGAACCAGCATTAATCAGCTAGCCAATCAGAGGTAGAATTAATCAGCTAGCCAATCAGAGCCATCGTTAGTCAGCTAGCAAATCAGTGCCAGCAATAAGCTAGCCAATCAGAACCAGCATTAATCAGATAGCCAATCAGAGCCATCGTTAATCAGGTAGGTAATCAGAAAAAACATTAATCAGTGAGCCAATCAGAGGTAGAATTAATCAACTAGCCAATCAGAGCTAGCATTAATCTGCTAGACAATCAGAGGTAGACATAATCAACTAGCCAATCAGAGCCAGCAATAAGCTAGCAAAAAAAAGAGTGCCAGTATTAATCAGCTAGCCAATCAGATGTAGAATTAGTCAACTGGACAATCAGAGCTAGCATTAATCTGCTAGACAATCAGAGATAGACTTAATCAAACTAGCCAATCAGAGCCAGCAATAAGCTAGCAAAAGAGAACCAGTATTAAACAGCTAGCCAATCAGAGGTTGAATTAATCAGTGAGCCAATCAGAGCGAGCATGAATCAGCTAGCCAATCAGAGCGAGCATGAATCAGATAGCTAATCAAAGCCAGCATGAATCCGCTATCCAATCTGAGCCAGCAATAAGCTAGCCAAACAGAACCAGCATTAATCAGCTAGCCAATCAGAGGTAGAATTATTCACTTAGCCAATCATAGCGAACATTAATCGCTAGCTCATCAGAAAAAGCATTAATCAGCTAGCCAATCAGTGCCAGCAATAAGCTAGCAAAAAAAGAGTGCCACTATTAATCAGCTAGCCAATCAGAGGTAGAATTAATCAACTGGACAATCAGAGCTAGCATTAATCTGCTAGACAATCAGAGGTAGACTTAATCAACTAGCCAATCAGAGCCAGCAATAAGCTAGCCAAAACAGAACCAACATTAAACAGCTAGCCAATCTGAGGGAGAATTAATTAGCTAGCAAATCATAGCGAACATTAATCAGCAAGCTCATCAGAAAAAGCATTAATCAGCTAGCCAATCAGTGCCAGCAATAAGCTAGCCAAACAGAACCAGCATTAATCAGCTAGCCAATCAATGCGAGCTTTAATCAGCTAGCTAATCAGAGCCAGCATGATTCAGATAGCCAATCAGAGCCATCATTAATCAGCTAGCTAATGAGAAAAAGCATTAATCAGCTAGCCAATCAGTGCAAGCAATAAGCTAGCCAAACAGAACCAGCATTAATTAGCTAGCCAATCACAAAAAAACATTAATCAGTTAGCCAGTAAGAGCGAGCATTAATCAGCTAGCCAATCAGAGCGAACTTTAATCAGCTAGCTCATCAGAAAAAGCATTAATCAGCTAGCCAATCAGTGCCAGGAATAAGCTAGCCAAACAGAACCTGCATTAATTAGCTAGCCAATCAGAAAAAAACATTAATCAGCTAGCCAATCAGAGCGAGCATTAATCAGCTAGCTAATAAGAACCAGCATTAATCAGCTAGCCAATCAGAGGTAGAATTAATCAGTCAGCCAATCAGAGCGAGCTTTAATCAGCTAGCTAATCAGAGCCAGCATTAATCAACTAGCCAATCAGTGCAAGCAATAAGCTAGCAAAAAAGACTGCCATTATTAATCAGCAAGCCAATCAGAGGTAGAATTAATCAACTGGCCAATCAGAGCTAGCATTAATCAACTAGCCAATCAGTGCAAGCAATAATCTAGCAAAAAAGAGTGCAAGTATTAATCAGCTAGCCAATCAGACAAAATAATTAATCAGTTAACCATTCAGAGCGAGCAGTAATCAGCTAGCCAATCAGAGCCAGCATTATTCAGCTAGCCAATCAGTGACAGCAATAAGCTAGCCAAACAGAACCAGCATTAATCAGCTAGCCATTCAGAAAAAAGAATTAATCAGTTAGCCAATCAGAGCAAGCATTAATTAGCTAGCCAATCAGAGCGAACATTAATCAGCTAGCCAATCAGTGCCAGCAATAAGCTAGCCAACAAAATCAGCATTAATCAGCTAGCCAATCAGAGGTAGAATTAATCAGCTAGCCAATCAGAGCCATTTATTTAACAATTTATTATTTATATTTATTGAAATAATTTATTGTTAGTTCATTTTTTAATTTGGCCAGATCACATAGTAGCATTTTTATCTAAAGCTAAATATTAACAGTCAATCCAGGTGATCAGCAGAGATCAGTGATCAGCTTCATGGGTGATCGGTATCGGAATCGGCAGCAGAAATCCTGATCTGTATCCCTATTAACGTTTTAATTAGTCGTTTCTGAAACATGGGGTCAGATCAGAGTCATGCACTTTGACCCCAGTGTTTGATATTTTTGCTCCAGATGTTTAGGGGTCAGTCAGGTTTCCAGTATGTCTCCCCATAATGATAAACTCACTGCTACATAGTTAGTATCAGTGGAGGATTGTAGAACTAGGAGGTGTAGAGCTGTAGAACTAGGAGGTTAGAACTGTAGAACTAGGAGGTGTAGAACTGTAGAACT
>NW_006802788.1:0-3139 GCF_000485575.1 Poecilia formosa
TAACCCTTGAAATGCAGAAAAATCCTGAAATGCTGGTCAAAGGTCACATCACCGCCATCCTTCCCCCATCACTTCAGAGGAGGTCAAACTTTTTGTATAATGGTGCAACAGCAACTTGCTTTGGAATGTGGGAAAAACCAAAGAACTGGTGATAGACTTCAGTAGGAAACGGCATGTGGAAAACCCTGTTCAACATCCAGAATACTGGTGTAGAGATTGTCACGCACCCAATGTTCCTCATGGTCCACATAGCAGACACTCTCACCTGGTCGCTGCACATCAGCTTCCCTGTCAAAAGGGCACTTCCTGTGCAGACACCTAAGAAAACACACCTCAGCCCACCAATAGGAGAGAGAACAATCCATGACAGAGGGGACCTTAGCGATTCTTGTTGCCCTCGACAGGTAGCGTTGTTTTGCCAGATCCCCAGTGGGTGGCAGTGTGACCCCAACCATTTTACGCATGTGATATACATATGTATGAATGTGCTTTTGTGTGTGTGTGCGTGTGTAACTTTTTTTTTTAGAACAACCGATAAAGATTCAAGACACCCCCAATTTTTATGACTTTTATTTTATTTTATTTTATTTTATTTTGCATTTTGCATTTTGAACATCCTGGATGATAAGAGACTAACTTTGTGGGGACATAAGCCAAAGTGCAAAGCCAATCCGTTTGAAAGTCATTCTGAGGTCGCCAGAAGAACCGCCCTAATTCTGTCAGCGCTGTTCTGTGATTTGTCCAAATATTATAAGCGACATATATGTACCGTTGTCCTATTGGACAAAGAAGAGAGCGATCACGCCCGGAGGGTTGATGACGTCATGAAAGGACAAATTGATTTACCGCGAGGTCATCAAGTCTCTCCGAGCAGCCGGCTGCGGAAAAGCGGAGGCGCCATCTTGAGACACTGAAAGTAAGTTTATTTGTTATAAATCCTTTATATTAAATAGAACATCAGTACTTATTACGGGAAGAATAATAACTGTGTTTAGTGTATTCGAATTATGTGTGTGTATGTGTGAGAAGAGGGGGACTTAAAAGGGGACTATAACCTTGGTCAGCCCCATTGAGGTAGCTTAGCCTATCCTTTACAGTAGTTTAGTCTTGGCCTGAATGAGGAAAAGACAGGCCGGTATAAATTTGCAGACAAACCGACGTTATATCCATTTAAGACAACATCCAAGTACGTATACGCTGCATTGTTAAGTACGATGTATATTTCATGTCTCAATGACTTTGTATCACTTGCTTTTGGTTGTCAGTGAAGGATTTCATTACTAGTTAGCATAAGCTAATGGTTTGCATTTTGATCTCTGTAGCGTAGCTCCGCCACCATGTACCCGACTTCTCTGACGCAGCTGGCAAGAGCCAACCCGTTCAGCGCCCCTCTGTTCAGCCTCCAGAAAGTGGAAGAACCCCAACAGAGCCTCAATGGACAACGGCCTCGCAGACTGGCAGCAGCTGCAACAGCAGACGGTAAACCGGGTCGTTAGCAGCAGAGCTAACTGTAGCCACGCTAGCTATAGATTTGCCCTGACAAGACGTAGTTTATTATGTAGTCTAATAGTGGTCTCTTTATTTACTGATTATCTAATGCCCAACTTCTGTTTTACTAGCCTTAAAATAATTAAATGTTTAATTGTTGGAGCAATTTGCTATCGGGCCTCTTCTGTGGCCGGCTGCATGCCGAGGACAACGAAGGACAAATGACTGTAGGGGCTGCAAAGTACTCGTATTTACTCGTAGTTTCAAGTACTGTAGCAGATGACAAGGGTAAATGTACAGCATGTTGACCTCATGTCCCAAACACGTAATCAGGTGTATTGAATTCTACTTTGTTTCCCCTTTCTGAGCAGAAGTGCTCAATTTTTAATACCTCACCTTTGTTTCTTCAGAGGGAGACAGTTGTGAGTTCGGCTCTCAGAAGTATTTTATCCTGTGTGGTTTTGGTGGGATTCTGAGCTGTGGCACCACACACACAGCTGTTGTTCCCCTCGACCTGGTCAAATGCAGAATGCAGGTCTGTTGCAGTAGCTCGATCTATTTTTTTTTCTTTTTTCTTTTGAATGTAACTTCATCCCCGCCAGTCCTCCTCCTTTCTGTTAATAAGCATTAATCTGCATGGTGGAGGTTGTTTTTGTTTTAATTCCGATCACATTTTGTTGATGTGACAATATCACTGCATGATTCCATAAAACCCCGTGTTCCACTGCAGGGGTCAGTGGAACCGACCCGTTTAGAAAGTGTAGGAATTTCCACAGTTTGTCACTGGCAAGTATGTTTTGAAAGTGGAGGTAATTACATATGTAAGGAATAAAAACAAACATACAATTTTCACATGGATAGGTAAAAGTTGGTATGGGACAGCACACTGGATTTCTTTCTGGTGAAAAGAGAGGCCAGATTGAGACTTTTAACTGCATGCCATGCAGGTGTTTTTTGTTGTTGATTTTTCTCAGTGAACTACAATATCATTAAACAGTTAAACTCAATTATTTAAACATATTCCCCACACTGGCATATTTACTTATTCTTTAGTGATTCTCACTTGATGTTGAAACTCCAAACTTTGTCTCTTGTTTTTTATGCTTGTGGTGAGAGGCTTGTGCCTGGTAAGATGCAGGGTGTATCCTGGACACATCTCCAGTCCATCTCAGGCCAACGCTGAGACCCAGGACACACAATAATGCATGCACATGTTCATGCCCAAGCATGCAATTTAGAGAGAACTGCTTAAAATTGATGAGAGAAAGAACTCAAGAATAAAAGGGAAAACATGGAAACGTGATGCAAAAAGAGCCTAGGCTGAGATTCAAGACCTTCTTGCTGCAAAGTTTCCCACAGAAAACCCAAGTCTGGGGTAGGGCAGTCCACCAGCAGTCTGCTGTGTTTTTGAGTTAAAAAAATGTTGACAGAAAATATGACGAGGTAATGTATCTGTTATGGATGACTAAAGATTCATAGGGAATAATTAGTGATTGTGTTAAAGTTTCCTAAATCCTACAGTTTTTAGTGCTGTGAATTGCACTACTGTGATTTGCTGATAGGTGATTTACCCAGTGTTTGCAAGAAATTCTCTGGACAAAAAAGGGCTGTGACATGGACTGGTGTGGCTCTTTGGTCTGGTCCCAGTACT
>NW_006802789.1:0-3138 GCF_000485575.1 Poecilia formosa
TTCAGCTTTCTTTAATTTAGAAATCTGACTTCCATAATGTCTTAAAAATTTGCCAATTTCAAATTTGAAAAGTTCCCAATTGTTGCAGAAAGACCCTTCCTTGTTAGCCTTATTCCAATAATATATAATTAATTTATTAATATGAGCTTTAACTACTTCATGCTTTAGCAAGGAGTTATTTAGTTTCCAGTAAGCACATTTGTAAGGTGTATTATCTGGAGTATAAATTTGGATGCTAATGCGAATAGCTCTATGATCAGTAAGAGGGGTGGCAAGTATGTTAACAGCGATATTGTCTTTCCAATACATTTGGAAATAAGCCAAAAATCTATCCGGGATTGTCTGGAACCTATTTTATTGCGCCATGTAAAGATTTTGTCATCTGGGAATTTTTCTCTCCATATATCAACAACATTAAATTTCTCCATAAAATTTTTTAAATTGGCACTGAGAATGAGGTCTGCTGCTTAGGAGGCCATCTGTCGATCATATTGTCTAAGGCAGGGGTGGCCAAGTCCAGTCCTCGAGAGCCGCCATCCTGCAAGTTTCAGATGCATCCCTGCTTCAACACACCTGAATCAAATGACTGGCTCGTTATCAGGCCTCTGTAGAGCTGATCCCGGTCTGTTGGAGTAAGGATACTTCTAAAACTTGCAGGATGGTGGCTCTCGAGGACTGGACTTGGCCACCCCTGGTCTAAGGTAATGTTAAAGTCCCCACCAATTAAAATGATTGAGTTTGGGTATTTGGAAAGCCAAAAAGTAATTCTGCCTTCTAATGATTCGAATAGTTTGTTGTTTTCCGTTATATTATTATAACCGTATATATTAACTACAATAAAGGTATTGTTAAGGTATTCAATTACTGAGCAAATGTAGTGACCTAGAGTGTCGCAATCAGTATGTAATACAGATCCAGAAAAATTATTTTTAAGTGTGGCGACACCAGCGGAGCGCTCAGATCCGTGAGAAAACCACATTTCATTACCCCACTGGGATTTCCAGAAATTACCATCAGAAGATGTAGAATGACTCTCTTGAAAAAAAAAAATCTGTTTTAAATTGTTTGGCAAATAAGAATAATGCTTTGAGTTTACCTGTTTGTCTCAACCCCCTGGCATTGAGAGATACAAATGAAACGGACAAAGTTATTTAGAAAGAATAACAAAGAATAAAGAACAAGATCTAAACTTTTAAAGATAAAATTGTGTTCACAAAAAAAGGGGACCGATAGCTGCACGCTTTAAGTAGTAAAGCGGTAAGAAGCCTAAGTATTTACAATACAAGAGAAACAAAGGAAATGTAGCACTTTGCTATCCATTTTGGTTTAACTATAGTATTTTAGGATCTTACAACAAGAACAAGGTAAGTCTTCATAACTAAATTATATATTGACTAGAGGAGAATATATAATGTTTAAAAGGAACTAGAAGTGAAAGCAGAGTGTAGATCAAGCTCAGCGTGTAAATGAAAAGGTGAAATTATCATTTTTAAGGATTCTTTGAGTATGAAGGAGGGAAGACTTCTAATCCGCTGATAAAGCCACGACCTCCAACGAAGTAACCTGGTTTACCTTCCTTGTGGGCTCTGTCTATCAAGGGCCAAAGTTTATTGCGTCGTTCTCTGTCATCCTTGTTCAGGTCCTCAGTGAATCTCAGTTGGTTGTCCTTCAGGTACGAAGATGTCTTGGCTGCT
Source organism: Poecilia formosa (assembly GCF_000485575.1). Classification (NCBI taxonomy): domain Eukaryota; kingdom Metazoa; phylum Chordata; class Actinopteri; order Cyprinodontiformes; family Poeciliidae; genus Poecilia; species Poecilia formosa. The sequence goes on from NW_006802789.1 coordinate 1,695, forward strand.
TTCCATGTTGCATCCCTGAGGACTCTGGAGGTGAACTGAATGATGATCCCTCTAGGTTTGGTGCTACCTGTACGTTTGGCTCCAAGACGGTGCACAGTGTCGATGGCATCGGGCAGCTTGTGTTTATGTTCAGGTAGAACTGACTGGCAGATTTCTATCACTTTTCTTCGTATGTCTTCTTTCTCTGTTTCTTCAGCTCCTTGTAGTTTGAGATTCCACCTCCTGGAATATCTTTCCAACTCAGCAAGCCTCTGCTGGTAGTTATCCACCCAACCTTCTTCTCTTGTAACTCTTTTTTCCAGGTCATTCACTTTCACATTCACATCATTCATTTCAGCGCATATAAAGTCAATAGTCTTTTTGAGACCCCCAATCTTTAGCGTGTTCTCCTTCACCATGCTCTCTAGGTTGTCAGAACGGGCGTTTATCAGCGCAGACAGACTGGATATGATCTCATTTGTAGCAGAAGGCTCCGGGTTGCTGCGTTCATACATCACCTTCTTCGGTGCTGGCGATTTCAGAGGAGTAACAGGTAGGGCAGGAAAGTCGGCAATTTCCTCCTCATTCAATGTCAAAGTTAAGGGAGCAGCTGCGTAGTTGTGGCAGTTATCAAATGACGCGTTACCGGTTGTAGCGTTAGCCTCATTAGCCTCGTTAGCCGTCTCAGAAACAAGCCTGGACTTGGATGTTTCTAGACCTCTTTTCGCTCCTTTCTGGTTCGGCATTCTGTTATAACTATTATGTATGTTGTCTTGTAGAAAATCAATAGTGCTATTGTTCATATAGCCAGGGCTTTACCGTGTTTTATGAATTTTTGTGCAGATCTCGGTAGAGAGCGTCTCCTCACTCCGCCATCTTGAGCCCACTCGCAGTATGGCGTCTTGTCTGGAGCTTATTATAACAAGGTAAGTTCCATGTTAAAATGATCATGTTTTTGACCATTTTTTATGGAGGCATTATTTTTCCATTACACAAGAGTATCGATTCATATACATAGTTTGCTTAACGTACGTTTATTTGTTTGGATATCTTGGTACATACGACTGTTTATTATCTTAACCGAACATTGAAATTGTCAGGAAAATCTGGAGGCCATTTGAGTTAACATTATTTAGCTGCGGAGGTCGTTTTCTTTAAGTTTTTGGCTGTAGACTGCAAAACGGAGGAGTGGCTGTGCTGGACCATTGGCTTGATCTAAGCCACAGATGTCAAACTCCAGTCCTGGAGGGCTGCTGTCCTGCAACCGTTAGATGTGCCTCTGCTGCACCATACCTGAATACAATAATTAGGTGATTAGCAGGACTCTGGAGAACATATCTACACAATGAGGAGGCAATTAAGCCATTTGACTCTGGTGTTTTGTACCTGTGGCACATCTAAAAACTGCCTAAATGTTTTTTCTTTGTCAGTGTGTCATGTTAGTGACTGAAGCCTGTTATGATGA
>NW_006802790.1:0-3137 GCF_000485575.1 Poecilia formosa
TTTTTTTCAATAAAAGCTGAAACTAAAACACAGTTTTACATTTAAATTGTTTTAAACTTGCAGCTTGTGGCCTCTAATCCCTCAAAAAAAAAAAAAAAAATCCAAACAATAGGTTGAGCCAAACCTTTGCAATAAATTATTTTTTTGCTGTTTATGGTGTATTTATGTTCTCTCGTTCTGTTTCTTCTGTGTGCTATGAACACACACTGCATTTAGTTATTGATTCAAGCTTATAATTGCTTATGTTAAAACATTTTGTTCTTATTACGATTTCAAAAATACAATCATCTCTACTTTTTATTTAGACTTCATTTCCGACATAAATTGTAAGTTACAAAAAGAAAATCCTGATGTTCTCTTATATTTTTGCATTGATGTTCCTTTAGATCTTGCCATTCCTTTGAACTGTGCTGAGCATCAGAGTAAACATAATCTAATTTAGGCCGCTTTGTTTGGTGCAGAACTTGGCCTTTTTTCTTCCTCTTTGAACATCTTGGACTTATTGTAGCGAAGCGCTGTTGTCAGGTAACAGTGTTTTGTTTTTTGTTTTTTTTGTTTTTTTTGGATTTAAAAAGAAAAGACACGTTTTACTCGTCAATGATTTTACATCGCTTTGCTGAAGGGGGAGCAGGATGTTTGTAAGATGTTCTGCAGCTCATTAAGTTTCCATGTCTGCATGACGTACAGAGACGTCGTTGCCAAACTAAGTGAGGGAAATAACGACTGAAAACAGTTTGATTGTTGTAAAGAGGGAAACTGGTGTGCTATAGGTGGAGGTCAAAGATTAAGTGGGCTTATATATTATATATTTGTTCTTTTCATCTGTGTCTGTATGTGTGTGTGTGTGTGTGTGTGCGTGTGTGTGTGTGTGAGTGTGTGTGTTATTGGTGTGAATGCCTGATAGAGTGAGTTCAAGTCTGGCCGGGCTTCTTTATCCATTATTTACATCAGTAACAGATTTATCAGGCGGCCGAAGCGGCCACTGAGTTGGAAGATGCGGGGAGGGGTCTGCGCCGCAGATCCCTCAATCCTTTTGGCTGGAGATAAGACGAGGAGGAGTGGCCGACGGGTAACCGAGAGAGCACCAAGGGGCAATGGGGAATCACTAATGAGAGAGAGAGAGGAGGGAGTCTGAAACAGAGAGAGAGTAAAAGAGAAAGAGAGAGAGAGAGACTCATCATCATCATCATCATCATCAAAGACGCGCTCGGTGACTAGATTAGCGAGTAACCCAGCAGAGGAGCGTCGAGGCTTCACCCACCCAGCCGGAGGGAATCAACACCGAGCGAACTCAGCGCCGCCGGCAGACCCGCGACCTGCTGTCCCCGGCCCTAGCCGCAGCAGCGTCCCGCTCTGTCTCCCCTTTCCCTCTCCCTCTCTCGCTCTCTCACTCTCCCTCTGCGGTAAACTTACTATGGGTTGTGTCGCCAACTCCTCCGGGACTGAAGTGCTACTGCAGCTGGAGGCTCTCCGCAGCGCCGCGCAACTTTCTCAACTCTTTCGTCTCACGGAGAAAAGAAAGGTCAGGCCGAAAACCGCGTCGCGAGGCTCCCGCAGAGATTATGTGTGTGTGCGTGTGTGTGTGTGTTATCTAAATGTTGTAAAAAAAAAAATAGAAGAAAGAAATAATAATAATAATAATAATAATAATAATAATAATAATAAATTTTCTTCTCTTTGTTTTCTATGTTAAACGAACTAAAACTTGAGAGTTGAGTTGTCCAGCCTCTGTTACCTATATAGGCTTTGTGTTGTGTGTGTGTGGGTGTGTGTGTGTGTGTGTGTGTGTGTGTGAAGGCGCGCGCGTGCGTGTGTGTGTGTATGAAGGGGAGTTTTCGGCTGCCTTGCTGCGCTGCAGTTTCACTTGGTGCAGAGCGCCCCCATGTGGTCAAAATCATTGTAATCAGCATGTGTGGTTGGATACGGTGTTATTTAAAAGCAGTATATTTGTTTTGCTTTTTATAATATCACATGAATGATTATTTTTCGTTATTATTGTAATTTTTGTGAAATTTTCATTTCGTCTGTGAGACTATTTCACCTGCTAGATCTAAGAAATAAGGCCTCGGATCAGAACGGCCTTTGTCTGTGACGTTCTTCATCTTCTTTTTTATGCTTTTCGCGTAATAACAATGAGTATGTCGACAAGAAATTCGATCAATTAATTTAATCAGCATTTAATATGTAGATATTAACGTAACGTGCTCTCACTCTTCTCTCAGCTTGACATCTGTGGCTAATATGTTTTGTTTTTCACTTTTTATCTATGAAAGCGTGAATATGAGTGCCGACTTTTTTTGTTACTATTTATTTGTTTTAAGATGATAAAGTTACCTTTTATCATTTGTTAATTTTTTATTTTTTTTCATAAAATCTAGATTTTTTTCAGGAGTAAAACGGCTTAGTCGATTTATTCCATTTTATTCTTCTAACGAGTAAGATTAAAATTAAACAATTGCCTCAATGGGATGTCTAACCTTGCTGATATGCAAATTGGAACAGGTAAAGGAAAAGAAAAAAACATCAGAAATGTATTTTTCATTTATTTCAACTTAAAGTCTCCCTCTGTTTTTTCCCCTTATTCCCCCCCCCTCCTCTCCTTAGATTTATTATAAAGCTGTTCGGGATATTGAAGCAGGGGAGGAGCTCCTGGTGTATATGAAGGACGGGATTTTCCCCGAGGGATCCATGGCACCCAACCTACAAGGTAAGATTAATGCGCGTCATTAGAGCACACTTTAAACAAACTCCAACTCGCATCCTGTGCTCCTTTCACGACTCCTTAACGGACAAAAAAGAAGGAGGGAGAAAATAAAAATAATAAAAAAACACACACATTTTCTCCTTCCAAAATATTCTTCCGTCCTCAGTCAATGTGATTTTCTGTAAAATAATTAATGCCAATGATGGATAAAAACTAATGAATCACTTATACTTAAAGGCCCTTTAATTAATAATAACAACATGCAGAACATGGAGAGGTCTGTTCCGATCTTTTATTGTAGTGCACTGCAAAAAAAAAAAAAAAAAAAAACTTCAGCTCTCTGCCGGAACACAGGGGCGTCAATTGGCCCTTTTTTTTTCTTTTTGTAAGGAAAGCCTGTGTGAAATTGGAACCTGCCTGTTCGGTAGCGCCG
>NW_006802791.1:0-3113 GCF_000485575.1 Poecilia formosa
AACCTCTGGTAAGGCCAATGGCAGCGCAGAAGGAGATTGAGGTGAATTTTACCTTTAACCAGCTGGGCCTGTCTTTAATGGAGTTCTAGGCACTGCTCTTGACCCCAGGCTGCTCAAAGGTCACCTTCCATTTCATAGCCTGCACACTCCCAGCAGTTTGAATTCTTTTTTTTTCTTTTCTTTTTCCTATTCTTTTCCTCTGCCATCTTCTCCCTGAGGGCCCTGCGATCAGCTCTAGTTCCTTCTTAGTTCCTGTTTTGTCTCGACTCACATACATCCTGTCCCCATCATTGAGCACACTCTCCTCTGTTACTAGCACATTAACAACCTACATTACCCTTTGATTGCAGTTGCTTATTTTCTGATTACAAATACGTCAAACGTGATCATAATTGTACTGCAGTTAAAATTACCAGTACATAATGCTGCTTCACAATCTTCTTTTACTTAATTACATTTCAGAGTTTTACATAGCATGTTATTATTTCAAAAGATCAATTTTTAAGTACCATGCTCTTTAAATCTGGATTTCCCATGGGAGGGAGGCCAAATTCCATTTTACATGACACAGCAGTCATGAGAGATGCTGGGCTTGGAGCATAAGACCAATGGTTCATATCCAACTGTGACAACGTTAAAGTTGTCACAGTTGGATATGAATTGTGACACATCCACATGAAGTGTCTTCATCATGTGAATGAAGATACATCATTGTCTTCATTGACAAACAATCATGTGGATGAATCCACATCCACATGATTGTCCGTTTTAAATTCAAGTTCAAAAGATTTGCATGTATCCAGTTGATAAAGGGCTCTGTTGATTAATTATCTCTGCTCCCACTTACTAAGACTTGTTATTTAGATCTAGTAAAGCTGTTTTCCAAAAACAATCCCTCCAGTTACATTTGTTAACCAGACGTTTCCAAGGCCATTACATTATCTGGGCTTTTCCTCATTGTTTAAAGAGATTGTAATTATTCTGTATGTAAACTTCTGATTAATAAATAAATGTCTGACATTTTTGCTCATTACTGTGGCATTGAGCAAATATGATTAATTTTGTTCATTTTGTTACTTCTGACTGACCAGAGAAGTTTAGTCTGATTTAACTTCTGACAGAGGGAACAAAAGGTGAATGTGTCTTTTTTATTTGGTGTATTTAAACTTTGGGTTTCAACTGCATCACAAATTCTCAACATATGTGATCTCAAAGCAGTTCAAAAGCAGGACCAATTTAGAGAATACACACACAATTCCTCTTACACACAGCACAATGGAATTCTAAATACACTCACCAGCCACTTTATTAGGTACACCTTGCTAGTACTGGGTTTTACCCCCTTTTGCCTTCAAAACTGCCCTAATCCTTTGTGGCATAGATTCAACAAGGTACTGGAAACATTTCTCAGAGAGTATGGATGCTATCATGTCTATATTGACATGATAGCATCATGCAGTTGCTCCAGATTTGTCGGCTGCATATCCATGATGCGAATCTTCCATTCCACCACATCGCAAAGGTTCTCTATTGGATTGATATCTAGTGCAGATGGAGGCCATTCAAGTACAGTGAACTCATTGTCGTGTTCAATAAATCAGTCTGAGATGATTCGTACTTTTATGACATGGCGCGTTATCCTGCTGAAAGTAGCCATCTATGGTCATAAAGGGATGGACATGGTCAGCATCAGGCTGTGGCATTGACACAATACTCAATTGGTACTGATGGGCCCAAAGTGTGCCATGAAAATATCCCCCACACCACCAGCACCACCACCAGCCTGAACTGTTGATACAAGGCAGGATGGATTCATGCTTTCATGTTGTTGACACCAAATTCTGACCATCCAAATGTCACTGCAGAAATCAAGACTCATCAGACCAGGCAACATTTTTCCAATCTTCTGTTGTCCAATTTTGGTGAGTCTGTACGAGTTGTAGCCTTTTGCAGCTGTAGCCCATCCGCCTCAAGGTTCGACATATTGTACTTTCAGAGATGCTATTCTGCATACGTCAGTTGTAATGAGTGGTTATTTGAATTACTGTCGCTGTTTTATCAGCTCAAACCAGTCTGGTCATTCTCTTCTGACCTCTGGCATCAGCAAGGCATTTGCGCCCACAGAACTGCCCACTGGATATTTGATCTTTTTCAGACCGTTCTCTATAAACCCTAGAGATGGTTGGGTGCAGGGATGAAAGTAAGGGGGTACGGCAGGGTACTTCGTACCCCTAAAAGATTTAGCGGGGGTACGCAGTACCTGCAAGAGATGGGAGCGGCTGTCTGCTGTAAAAAATCAACGGTTCCCTTTGCAGCCGTGAGTTCGCCCACTAATCAGCCGTGACTGGTTAGTTTTTCAAGAACAATCTAAAACACGACTTTATCAGTTAATAAATAACTTTTTTCCCATTTCATATTGTTTCTGAACTGTTCGTGCTTTACTAGAGCAGCGGTGCAATATGTCGATCACGGTGCAATATGTCGATCACGGAAGGTTTTGAGTCGATCTCGGTGACAAACTGAACGCCGCCAGCACGCTAAGACCAGCACGTCCTCCTCTGGCTTACTTAAAACTGATTATTATGTTTTTAACGTAATCTCTGGTTGGCTTGCGGAGCGCATGAGGTTGCCATGGCAACAGGTGTGCTGAATTGACAGAGAGACGAGAGTAAAAATGTGCGAGTGGTTTTGAGTTGATCACCTGTTCAGGTTGTTTTACCTTTGCTGTGGCTCTTTACAGCCGCTGTAGTTTCTGAACATTCAATAAACGATAAACTTGGACTAATTACCTCGTTCTTTGTATCACGTTATTTACAACAACTATCAAACACGGTAAATATGTTTCATTAGGTATTTAACAAACAAATGGCTTCTACCGCGATAATTATGTGAAATCAAATTAATTGTCTAATAAAAAAAAATTGTTTGGTGTTGTCGGGCTCAGAGTCTGAGAGGCTTTTCCTTTATCAAACTTTTTTTTTGCCTCTTATTTAGTGGAAATATTGATGTTGATAAGATTTTCTCCAAAATTATAACCTTTTTCAACCTTTACAGCTCCACTGTTGAAAATGAGAATCCAACATTCACAAATGACAGTGAAATAAAATCCAGTC
>NW_006802792.1:0-3110 GCF_000485575.1 Poecilia formosa
CCCTTGTCCAGGAGCAGAACTCAATACATTATAATAGTTTAAAACAAAGAAATACGAAAATTATATATTATGACAATTAAGTATAAATAGTCACATAAATAATTATAAAAGTATCAATAAATTGAATAAAAAATCATTTTTATATATTTTCCAACTCCATTGAAATTTGTCCCTAGTTTTTGTCAACACCGTCAGAAATGAAAAGAATGTAAAAAAAATAAAATAAAATAAAAAATCAGGCATTATTGGGGGGCATCAGAACTTCTGAGGACCCCATGATATCTTCCTTTCTCTTCCTTTGCTAAGAGGGCTAGTTGGCTCTGGTTAGCTTAAGTTATTCTTTAGTTTTTTCTTCTGTTTTATCCCTAAGTTGCTTGTCACAACCATGATGTGTCAACTCCATAACTGACAATTTACAAAACTTTGATTAAATTTTGTGAAATAAAAGCTTAATTTTGGTATAATGTAAAGATTTCATGGACTTGATGAGCTACAATATGTCCTTCTTCAGAATAACGTCATATAAATTGAGGTAGTTTGGCATTTCGTCAACTCCATCAGAGTTTTTGTGACTCTTTCAGTGAAATTGTTGTCAAATCTCACTTAAATGTGCAATTAATTCATTTTAATGTATTCTACATAAATTGCATTACTTCATATGTATCAAGTTTTTCATTTTACTCATTAGTTTGTCACCACCTTCAGCTTTGCGTCAACTCCGTCATCCACTGTCAACTCTGTCAGATGGACTTTTTGTTGTTTTTTGTTTTAAATAATATTTTTTTGTTTCTTGAGAAGTAAAAAAATGAGTAAAAATATAACTAATAGGGTCATTAAAAAATATTTTATGTTTATTTTGTCAGATGGTGATGACAAAGTTCTGGGTCAGGTCGATTAAAAATATAATTTTTTAAAAAATGTTGCAACTGGGAGCCTGCACCTTAGCATCTTTATATTTCCAAAACATTATTTGTCATATTTGCATACATAAGGTTGAGAAATAATTAAAAAAAAAAAAATTGGAAAAATTAAAGCCCATTTTGTCCCTATTCTCAACACAGCCCAGTATGCTTAAGGACCAAGTGTTACTGGTTCAAATGTCCAAAATGTCCAAATGTCCAAATCCAATAAAATGTCCTCCTTAGAAGATAAAACTACCAGGAACTCACGTAGTTTATCAATATCTGGACTCTCTTTGCCCACCTCCTCCTCTAGTCGGGTAAGAGCTTCGTCGTTGCGGTTCGGATGGTCGACCGTTAACTCTTAACCGCTCCGGTCCTTCCGTCATGTTGGCTGATAAACTGAGCCTTAGCTTCACTTCGTTCAGAAAAATAAAAAAGTCCTTATTTCCCGGGTTTCGGCACCAAAATGTTACGGAGTAAAGCTTCTTCAAACAAGATGGAGGCTCGTATGTCTTTTACTGAACCTTTCTGTTCAGTTTTTATTGAAGAGAGAAACGGCGACAGCTGATACCGGCAACAGCTGTTCGTAACCTAGCAACCAAAAATCAATAAAAGCAAGATAGTGACAAAACAGAACCAGATCCTGTTACGCATTCTTCAAAATAAAAGACTTCCTCTATTCAAATAAATCATGTCTCCTTAAATATATTCCACTTCACCTTTGTAATTATATACAATCAAGTTCAATACAATTAATAATAATCATCATGTAAATTATGCTTAACATATAATTGTAAATCAGTCACTTATCATGCAAAATATACTGAACAACATATAAGTATAAAAAAGTCACAACATCCTTCCGCCCGATGAACAACTGTTCATCTGTATAGGATTTACCTTTCATTTAAGATACCTCTAAAGGATACAATAACTGAATAGGCCTGCGTAAAAAGCCACCAGTCGAAGTATGAACATTGCATGAACGTATGAGACCATCCCTGCCTGGAAAGACCTCTACGATTCTACCCATTTTCCATGTCTGTCTGGGTGTATTGTCCGCCCCCAAGAGAACTACATCTCCTACTTTAAGTAGTGTTGGAGTAGGACTGTTCACCCTGTGGGCTGATTTCAAGTCCATCAAATAATCTCTGTGCCAGCGTTTGCAAAAGCCTATCAAAAGTTTCTGTTGGTATTTCCACCTTCTACCTAGCTGTTTGCGGTTTGCAATGAGTACCTGATTTACGTGAGGTGAAGGAATAATCTTTGGTGGCAAGGAAGTTAAGCGTTTGCCAACTAGGGAATGAGATGGGGTAAGTGGCTGGGGCTCTAAAGCATCACTAGTTACATAGGACAGAGGCCTAGAGTTCAAAACTGCCTCAACTTCAGTAAGAACAGTTGTGAGCTCCTCAAAGCTCAAAGATGCTTTCCCCAGTACCTTTCTTAAGCATGTTTTTACAGATCTCACAAGCCTTTCCCAGAATCCCCCCCACCAAGCTGCTCGCTCAGCGATAAACTTCCACGTGATTCCCTTGTCAGTGAAAAACTCTGTGAGACTCGATCCTTGGATATTTTGCTACAACTCTTTTAAATCTTTGTCCGCCCTTATGAATGTTCTAGCATTGTCAGAGTAAATGACCCTACAGAGACCTCGTCTTGCAATGAATCTCTTTAAGGCCAATAAGAAATTCTCTGTAGTCTGATCTGAGACCAACTCTAAGTGTACTGCTCTTGTCACTGCACATGTAAACAGTGCTATATATGATTTTACAGACCCGTCTTTAGTTTTAACATATAAAGGTCCAGCAAAATCTATACCAGTAACTTCAAAAGGAAGCGATTCTGTTACTCTGTCTCGAGGTAGTTTTTTGCAAATGTAACAGTTTGAAACAATGTGTCTTACAAGCTGTCTGCCTTTCAAAATCCAATATTGTTCTCTAACTTGAGTTAATGTGTCTCTTACACCAGAATGCATCACTCTTTCGTGACATGACTGAACTAATAGTTCAGAATACTTGTGATTTGTTGGTAGTATCCAAGGGTGTTGTTCTCTGAAACTAAGATCTGAATTCTGCAGTCTTCCCCCAACACTTAGTAGACCATTTTCATCTAAGAATGGTTTCAAATCTTTGATTTTAGAATCTACCTTCAAAGTTTGGGAACCACTGGTATAGAATGATTTTTAAAATTATGCAACATTAGCTTTAA
>NW_006802793.1:0-3077 GCF_000485575.1 Poecilia formosa
TTGGTGCGCAGGCAGTTTCAACTTTACACGCAGAGAACAGAGAACATCGCGGAGCTCATTATTAATCATACTAAGAACAATTTCTGTCAGAGAATCATCTCTGATCTGGACGCTTTAACGGACCAGAGGCTTTGGAGCGACCAGCAGCTGATCCGCTTCTGCGGGGTTTTTCTCCCGCAGGCCGAAGGAAGTGATCAGGAAACGATCAGAGTTCTGCTGTCTTCTAATCACGTCATTTCGTGAAATGTTACCTGATTTCAAAAACGGTCTCTCAGAGAAATACTAAATGTTTCGTTTGATGACTACAAATTGGAAATAAAATTATTTTTTTCTTTGACGGATAACGAAAAATCTCCAGCGCAACCTCTGCTCCAAACTACGAACATTGTCGGCCCCTCTTTGTTTTTTTTTTTTTGTTTTTTTTGTGGAGGATCAGTAAATAACTTCTTGGTGTTTTACAACCACCAGGTTTGAAGGGTTTAGCCTTTGAGTTGCACCACAGCGCAGCACATTTGAAACATCCAGGAGATCAATATCAGCTCGTTATTATGAGTAAAAGTATAAAAGAGGCTGGTATCACGCCTGATGTAAATCTTTTTATTTATGTCATCACATGGACTTATATAAAGTTTTATACATTTTCTTTTCATATATTTATTATTGTTTTTCTTCTTTAGATATTAGGTTGGCTTAGAATGATTCCAAATAATGTACAGGAATGACCTGGTGCTGTTACATGTCAATCATCGGAGGGGGACACTGGGGGGGGCCAATCAGATGACAGGGGGGGCACTGGCCCTCCTGGCCCCCCCTCTGGCTCCGCCTCCAACTCTCACAGGCAATAGTCTCTGATACTGTGGTCTTACTGAGCAAGTTCTTGGGAGCACTCTGCTCCACATTTGCACGGATGTCTTCAGGAAGGGAACGAGGTGTGAAAGAGCATCTTGTTTACATATCATCCACAAGAACTGAGATAGCCAGCCAGCCAAGGCCAACACAGGGGAGCCAGTTCAGATGGTGACAATATTGTTTAGATTGGGTAGACTTTTAATTTCCATCTGCCTCAAAGTCTCACCGATACATATCTGTTGATTCCAATCAGTCAGCAAGACAACCCGAGGAATGACAATGTCTCTGTGGTGGCTGATTTTTGCAAATAATACTCAGTGGCACTGACCTGAAGGTAAAAGAGTAGACAGTTTGTGCTCATGATGAGAAAGACATTAGCTGCCCATTGCTGTCCCTAGTCCTGTGTAAGTCCTAGGAAGATCACCCATGATTATTTTCTCTGCAGACCTAATTATTTGTTGCTGTCTGGAGCCTGTCCTGTTAGAACATGTGAAGTGATCCACATACACAGTGATGTTGAAGAGGATGAGGGGAGGTAACAGGGAGATGTTCTCCAGAATTCCACTGTCATCTCCACAGTCTTGAACAGATGAAGCTTCATGTGATTCTGGCTAAACTACTGGACCAACCGATCTACCTTCTGTCTGTACACAGGCTCATTCCTGCTTTGATCAAGACCAATGGCAGTGGTGTCAACTGCGAAAAACAGGGTGTTCACAGATAGGTTCCTTGAAATGCAATTTGTGTAAACAGAGAACATTCACCTGGGAGGTTACAGTGCTGATGGTTCTTGTACTGAAGCTAGAAAAGCTTCTGGTAAATAGTCAATGAATTTATGATGTTGAAGTCTGAAGTCCACAAACAAGATTGACCCTAGGGGAATTTTTCTGCCATATTTTGGGAGCACACATTTTCAATCTGAAAACAGGAGTTCATGTCTTTTGTCTTATGTAATGCTTGTACTCAAAACTTCTACTCTCTTTCAAATATTAACTTTGCTTTCTCAAACCTTTCTCCTCGCTTTCACACTTTGTCTCTGCTCGGATCAAATCTGTTTGCAAACTCTTAGCTCGCTTGTAAATCATTTTCTGCTTGCAAAAACTACCATCGCCTGGCTGCCACTCAACCAATAGAATGAAAGTGTTAAACTGGGTGTTGTACTAGGTGTGTTTGTTTTACTCTGTTGCAGGGGTCTCAAACTCAATTTACCCAGGGGCCGCTGGAGCCAGAGTCTGGGTGAGGTTGGGCCGCATAAAGGATTCCACAAAAAACATTTTAAAAAATATCCTCAAATGTCATCAACATGTAATTATTTTTCCAATACATGAACTGCATGGAGGACCAAAACCGACATAAAAGCATAAATATATATTTAGTTTTTCCTTTTTCTTACACAAGTTTCCGCCAAGTAATGTATATATTTTCTTTTTCATTTCCCCTAAACATGTATTTGTCAAGAAAAATAGATATTTTCATTGTCATTTTTTTGCTTCTCCCTTTTCTGCTTGCTGTTTTTTCCGTTTGCTATTTTTCTGCTGCATCGTTATGTTAATGAGGAAAGCTGCCTTCTATGTCTACTATTGGCCAATAGAGCTTTGGAACCAACGTCATGTCATTGCATCAGACGTTGTGGGGCATTTAGGTGCAGTCGCTCGGTGCCATCTTTGCAGGCCACAGACCAAAACAAATTTAATCTTGGTGGTTTTCTTGTGTTACCGACTGCAGTGAAGTTAGTTTCGAGTTGGATATTAGATTTTCCAATATCCACAGAGAAAGCAGCATTTAGCTCAAGGTTGATCCGATTTATGAATGCTAATTTCGGCCAGCCGTTCTCCAGCTCCCTCCTCAAGTGCTTGAGGTTCACTTCTAGCAACGTATGGAGAACATCTCGACGCGTGACATCATTACCGCTTCTACTTGTCAAAACCATAGACATGAACAGGTAGACGCCTCATGGGGTGGGTCGGCCCTTTGCTGCGATACGCAACAGCGTCCTCCATATTGAATGTGGCCTATGTGCCAGTAAGGTAATACAAGTAAAATGACCTAACTTCAGAAATTGCCGTTCTACAAAGTATTTTAAGTTAATATCTGTCATTGACACATTTTCTCACACACACTAATATATTTGGTTATCAAAGTAATGACTAAAGAGTTTATAACTTTTGATGTGATTATTTGATTGTTTTGGGGCATTTCTGAATAAAGAGCACAATGTTTTAATTTGA
>NW_006802794.1:0-3076 GCF_000485575.1 Poecilia formosa
ATATATACATATATATATTTTTTTTTCAAATATATTTTTGTAAAAACAAATCACTTCATATTGAAATTTTGTGTTTTTGATATTATAATAACATAGAAATTATTACTTAAAAGAAAACAATCAGCTCCACTGAGGGGGCCGCTTCGTGGCCTTGGGGCCCTAAGCGGCTTCTTTGCTCATGAAAGAGACTTCTGAAGCAGGTTCTCCAGCCTTAACATTACAAGGAAGTCGTTGGCCTTAGCATTACATTGAAGTCATTGAATTGTTCTTTTATCTGTCCTGGCTTTTAGTGAAGAAGACACATGTGCCTGCTGTCCAGTCTGCTGTCTGTCCTGTAACCAAGTAGATTATCAAACTATGTGATCAGAATGGACTCTGGCGTCACAAAGAGGATCCGGCGAGTTGGAGAGGTTGAGGGCGACGGGAGATCGGATGTATCGGCCAACCTGAGGAGTTTGTCTTCAGTTTACCTCCAAAAAATTCAACGAGGGGAGTCTGAGGTCTCGTCTCTGCGACTGCCAACTGACTGGATCCATAAGAACCTGAATAAATGCATCGGGTGAGGACTGCTTCAATTGGGTTTATTTTTTTTCCTCATATTTGCTGGGACAGGCTCCGACTGCTAGTGAACTAAAATTAACTGTCTAAAGAATAGATAGTGGGTGTTTTTATTCTTTTTTCTCCTTTAAGTGAAGAAAGTAGCCATCTAAAAGGCAGATAGTGGGTATTTTTGAATTTTTTTCACCTTTAACGAAAGAAAGTAACTAAAAGGCACATAGTGGGTATTTTTAATCATTTTCACCTTTAACAAAAGATAGCATCTAAAAGGCATATAGTGGGTATTTTTAATCTTTTTGCACCTTTAACAAAATAAAGTAACTAAAAGGCACATAGTGGGTATTTTTAATCATTTTTCACCTTTAACGAAAGAAAGTAACTAAAAGGCAGATAGTGGGTATTTTTAATTATTTTTCACCTCCAAGAGAGAAAGTAAAAAAAGTAATTATCGGAAGGTAGTGGTATTTTTATTCTTTTTTCCTGCCTAAAGAAACAAAGTAACTATCCAGGAAAGATAGTGGGTTGTAAGATTTTGCCTTTCAAAAATGGGAATTTATTTTAAGGAACTTGTTTAGTTATTACAGAATACTAGTACTGTGTTGTAATTTAGCACTACCATCACAAGGTGATGGATATGAACTTTTGGATGAATTATTTTTGCATTACTTGTCATTAATAAAGGATGAAATCTATTTATTATCAATAGCAGGAAATCAAAAATAAAAATGAAGTGTAATTTAAGTACATTATATTAATAGTATATTTAAAATATATTTGAAGTATATTTAATATAATTTTGAGAAATAATTATATAATTATTATATTCTTAATAACACTCAAAATATAATTATATCAAAATATAATAATAAAGCTCTGAAATATGAAATTTAAAAAGTGTACTTTAAGTATACTAAGTATACTTGAAGTTGTTCCAAAAAAGTATGTATAGTATAATAAGTATATTATTAATTGTAATTTTATACTATTTAAATACTACTAAAGTATACTAAGTACAAAATTAGTTGTTCCAAAATAGTACAGTTGAAGTACATCAGTAAAAGTATACTAAAGTATGTTAAAATTTAGTATACTAAAGTATGCTCTTTTTTTTACCAGGGTGCAGCGGCTCTATTTCCCTCCTGTAGTGCCAGATCGATAGCCCTCAACTTAAAAGCTGCATCATACGAGTTTGAAAACATTTCTCTGTCATGCCTGCTGCTAGCATGTGGTTGTTCTAAATGAAAATTAACGCGTTCTTCTTTGATTTACAATTTTGACTTCTAATGATTCACTTCCTGCTAGAGAGCCCCCTAGTGGTTGAAGAAAAATACACAGAAAAGCAACACCGGGATACAATCCCGCATGGTTCAAAGCTTAGGAAAAAAGTAGCAGCTTATAGTCCAGAAAATATGTTACCGTAGGTGAAATTGAATAATTTCCATGGCACACCTGACGATCACTCACGACACACTAGTGTGCCGCGGAACAGAGGTTGAAAAACACTCCTCTAGTAAACAGCCAATCAGCATTCAGTATTCAAACGAGATCCAGCTCCCTCAAAAAGACCTGCTTGCCAGCAACAGCGACTTTATCTCTCAAATTGTACAGGAAAGGAGCACAGCGTTTTACTAACACTACAAAACAAGCACCAACGTTTCACAGGTCAGTAAAAGGTTTTAATTTTTAACAAATTTCGAGGGAGTTGGAAGCAGCTCCTTTATGTTAACCTTAACATGTTGTGCTGCGCAGTTCGGTGTGTTTCGGTTAAGTTAAAAATAATCAGTTGAGCAGTTTTTTCCAAGTTAGCTAAACAACCACGATGTGTTCACTGGTAGAAATCACAAAAATAAATTTCAAGCCAGAAAAACAAACTGTTACCGACTGAATATTCTTTTCTGTGTGTGGGAAACGTTTGCATTTTTGGCGCTGAATCTTAATGCTTAACGCTACGGATCTGCGTGTAAAGCAACGATTCGGTGCATCTTTAACGTTCTAAGGTTAAAGGCGTGGGAAAAATTTAAATGGATGTTTTTCACTAATTTTGAATTTCCCTTTATATTTTCACCTTAAGATCATTCAGTCCTACCTGGGACCGCACATGAGCATGGCTGCAAAACTGAGCGGTAAGAAAATGTTTTTGATGCGTTCAGTTTCTTACTTTAGACATAATGTTATGCTATGTGAAATATTTTCAGAATATTAATTCAGTTTGGTATCGTTGTTTTTAAAGAAGTCTTTATGAATGTTTGACAGTTGTCATGAAGTGTCATTTTGTAAATAATGACACTTTTAATGCAAAGTTGCTCTAAAAGTTGCATTAACTCTTGTAAATCATGATTTTGCATGATTTACAAAATCATGCAAACCAACTTTGCATGATTTTGTAAATTATGATAATTGAATGCAAAGTTGTCATTTTACCCCAATCCCATGAAGATTATATTTATTAACAATGCTAATGTATTAGGGGTTGCACCAACGACTAGTCGATTCTTTACTCTGCAATGACTTTTACAGG
>NW_006802795.1:0-3074 GCF_000485575.1 Poecilia formosa
AGGGTCAGATGTAGGGTCAGGTGTAGGATGTAGGGTCAGATGCAGGGTCAGACGTAGGGTCAGATGTAGGGTCAGGTGTAGGATGTAGGGTCAGATGCAGGGTCAGGTGCAGGGTCAGATGTAGGGTCAGGTGTAGGATGTAGGGTCAGATGTAGGGTCAGATGCAGGGTCAGATGTCAGGGTCAGGTGTAGGCAGGGCTGTGTAGAGACCACTAAAGGGGGAGGTGCTACAAAAAAATAAAATAAAAGGCACATCTTAACCATGTTTTAGGACAGAATATTAAAGTCACAGCTTTCAGAGTTTAATAAATGATAAATTACAAATTGTGAGATATACAACTAGATTTAGTACATGTTAACATAACAGCTGCCTTGTAATCTTAAATATATTGTTCACTACCAGAAACTGCATGTTGATCAAGATAAGAACCTGTATTTTTGTTCTTACCTGCAGTTCTGGTTCTGACCCAGTTGGTCAACAATCCACCACCTTTGGCTGCTTCTAGCAGATCCTTTGTTTTGTTTCTGACGTCTTTCTTTACGTGGCATGTTTGAACTGAAAAAGCAAAACATTATAATGAATTATGATCAGAACACTATTAAACCACACCACCAATTATTTACCTTTGTGTTTAAACCAATATGTTTTTCAGTCCATAGCACAACATAAACTTACTTCAAGTCTGGATGAGTTTTTTCCTTCATTAATGACTTTTATTACATACATTTTATCTATCATGGTAATTCAGGGTGAGTTATTTTTAATTCTAAATTAATATTTTGTTGGACTTTTATTTAAGTGCTATTCTCCTTCAAGCTACATTTACCTAACGCCAGAATAAATGCAATGTACTTTATGCAGCAAAGGAAATTAGACATGTATCCATTATGGAGATGATCGGTTTTGGACGGGCGATGTTCCCCTATTGCATAATCAATAGGGGAACATACGGCTAATATAAGCCGTACCCCGAAAGTAAGACATATGTCTTACTTTTCGGGGAAACACCTCTCATCTAGCTGCGCGCCGCCTCCTGCCCACGTCCGCACCGTCCCCCTCTCCATACGTCGCCGCGTCTGCCACCTCCCTCTGATCTTAATGAGCGCCGCCTCCTGCCCACTTCTGTTTTATCTTCCAGTATTCCACTGTTCGTTCTTACCATTTTTCATTGTTTTACATGTTATGCAATGTTGTAACAAGACATTCTTGGCACTTCCTTTTATAAAACTGTTTTGTGGTGAATACAATACTGTTCAGGTTGTTAATAAATGTTAATTTTATGGTTAAAACAAAAAATTCGACAATTTTTTTCCAATATAAGACATACCCCGAAAGTAAGACATAGTGGGGCTTTTAGGGATAAAAAGAAAGTAAGACACTGTCTTACTTTCAGGGAAACACGGTATATTTTCTAACGTTCCTCTAGTGGCTGCTGTGGAGCACTGCAGGTTTTAGTGGTTTAAACCAAACCAACTTTATTTATAAAGCACTTTAAAACAACCACAGCTGATACAAAGTGCTGTACATTAAAACACAACATAATAAAATTAAGAAAAATTCGTACAGTTTAAAAACAAACAACATACAATTTAGAACTAGATCCTGCTGGAACTGAAAGCCAAGTAAAATAGATGAGTTTAAGACGAGTTTTAAAAGTGGACAGTGAAGGAGCCTCTCTGACCTGCAAAGGCAAGTGTCTCTAAAACCTTAGAAAGAAAAGGCAGCTTGGAAATAGTCCGATAATTAGCCAGAACAGTTTGATCAAGGCCAGGTTTTTAAGCAGTGGCTGCACTACTGCATGTTTAAAACTAGCAGGGACCACACCTGAGGACAGACTGCTATTTATAATTGCACGAACAGGAACAGGCTGCCCTATACTAGATAAAATATCTTTAAAAGCCGTGGAGGGACAGGATCACGGGGGAACCTGATGGCTTAATGTGGCCAACCCCGTCCTCTAAAAGTGAGACGGTCACAGGCTCAAATTGAGTGAAAGCAGCAGAGCAGGGGACCGAAACCAACCTTTTCAAGAAAGAAACACAGAAAACTATCACACATGTCAGGAGAAGCTTCCAAACAGGCATTCTGTGGAATATTAAGCACAAAGTCAATGGTGTTAAATAAAACACGTGGGTTATGGCTGTTTGAGGAAATGATATTCGCCAAATATTCTTTATGCCTCTTTAACTGTGCTCTGGTAGAGACGCCAACAGTCTTAAAATCTGAAAAGTAACCTGCAATTTATCCTTTTTCCATCTCCGTTCAACATGGCGACATTCCTTCCTGACAGCACGAGTTCAGTCATTAAACCAAGGCTCAGGTTTAATCCTTGGCTGCCTGGTTTTTAACCGAGTCCAGGATGGTTTGACAGGAAGAATAGAACCAGGACCAGAGCTCTTCTGTATCAGAGTGGAGGAAGTCCGATGATCCACAGAGCTGGAGAAAAGCAGTAGAGAACTGAGTGGCAGTGGAAGGGTTAATAATCCGACAACGCCGAACAGCAGCACGAGTTTTAACTGCAGTAGGTGTCAAACTGACACTGAATAAAACAGGCAGGTGATCCAAGAACACAGAGTCACAGATTTCCAGGTTAGTCACAGGCAGACCACAGGAAATGACCCGGTCCAGTGTGTGTCGGTGCTGTAGGGCCGGATACAGCCTGCACCAGGTTAAGAGTCCAGAAGGCTTAAAAAGTCCTTTACCAGAGGTTTGTCAGGACAACACACGTGTATGTTGAAATCTACAAGAACATGTTCATAGTTAGTTAAAATCCCAGCTAAAAAAAGTCAGAAAAGTTGCTTATAAAGTCCTTATTATACAGTCATGACCAAAAGTTTTGAGAATGATTCAAATGTTAGTATTTACAAAGTCTACTGCTTCAATTTTTATAATGCCAATCTGCATATACTCCAGAATGTTATAAAGAGTGATCAGCTTAACAGCAATTAATTGCAAAGTCAATATTTGCCTACAAAATGAACTTTATCCCCCAAAACACATTTCAGCTTCATTGCAGCCCTGCCTTAAAAGGACCAGCTAACATCGTTTCAGTGATTGCTCCATTAACACAGGT
>NW_006802796.1:0-3071 GCF_000485575.1 Poecilia formosa
AAAAAATAAAATTGTGATCAAAACTTTTGGAATTGTAATGATTTAACAAAATAAATTGTTTAAAAATCTTTTTTTGGTTGCGCTTCTCAATTTTTGCTTGCAAATCTCACATGAACATCCTGGGCGAGGCCTAAAGACAAACGATGCAAGACATGTCCCTATTGGTTAGCGCTGACAAAAGCGGATGACTGACTCTCTGCTGTCTCAGCACTCTGTCCTGAAGTGCAGAACTTGCTGCTTCGTTTTGGGACGCAGAATGTGAATGGTAAGTAATCTTCACAAAATTACACCGTTAACGGCTACTAAAGCGTCCATCCTTTTTTCAAATAAGAAATCTTACACAACTTGTATGATGGTCATATATCTTGTCCCCATCAGGATATTGTGCTAGCTAATGTTAGCACTAGGTAAAGTGCATAAACTAGGCTTGTGTAATATTCGCCTGTGTTTTTGTTAAATTCGTTAACCAACGCACTTTTATCGAGTTACATTAAGAGTTGAAAATATCAAATGTAGCGTCACTTGGAAGAAAAGCTTGAAGAAAGGTAAGCTCCGTGGACGTGATGTTAGCAAAGCTAGCTGTACAGAGACACTTGTTGCATCTGCGATGAAAAAAAGTTGTCACTAATGCACTGAATTATTGTGTGGAGGTGTTGACTGAGGTGTCACATATATGGGACAACCTGTGACTAAAGTGCAATATAGTAATATGACATTCAGGAACGATCCAATTCTTCTGGACGGGTCTTTACTAAGGTTGATAGGACTGAAGCCTCACTGAGAACCGTTCTTTGTTCTTGTAATGCTCTGCGTACACTGCAGTAGCTATTATTTTATTTAATTAAAAAAAACATACATATATATATATATATATATATATACATATATATACATATATATATATATACATATATATACATATATATATATAATTTATTTAATTGCCGAAAAAATAAAACAACAACGAAAGAACACAAAGCATGCTCATTGCTCTTTGTTTTCGTCACCTATCATGGTGGCAGACATTGCAGCAGGAGGGAGGATGAAAACAGTCACGGTGCGGTGCTCCTTCTGCTTGGTTACTTCTTGCTTATTGTGCCTTGGACAGTGTTCATAGTGGAGCGTTGCTTACCGTTAATTGCTATGTTTAATGGTGTAGTTTAATGGTGCAGACAGTTGTGGTTTCTGACTTTGGCAATATGGGCAACCGCCCAGGGTGTTTTTTTTATTTTGGGGGGGGGAGAATGGCAGGAGACCTCTGCGGATTGTGGCATAGATATGAAAGCAAAACAGAATGAAGAAGACTTTGAATTGATACTGGTTAAATGTAAAAGCAATTTTGATAAGTACACTTAATTTTATTGTGTCATGTAGTGCAAGGTTATCGTCTTGGTCTTGATTTGGTCTCGGGTTCGGTGGTCTAGACTACAACTCTGCTACGTGGCTCCTTGCTTCCATGTCCTCCCCTGCCCACCCTTTCAGTTGGATTTCTTTCAAAATAAATGCCACGTGACAAAATAAGTGAAGTTCATGCTATGTTAGGACAGGAAACGAGATGTTTCCATCCCTGAAATTATGATGCATAGAATCACATATCTAAGTTCTATGTAACAGAGAGTAAACACAATAAAAACATGCTTTATCTGTAGCATTGTTCATTAAAATGGCACATTTCTGATGTATTAAAATTAAATACGATCGGTACACTTAATGATATTAGCGATTAGGTAATGCATTCAGCAAGTACTTTTACTTAAGTAAAATGTTAATGTGGTACTTTTACTTGAGTACATTTTTGTCTGTATATTTGTACTTTTACTTAAGTAAATTTTTTGAGTACTTTCTCCACCACTGCCCCAGTCTTACTTTCAACTTGTGCTTTAAAGAGCAGATTATAAACTAAACGCCAGTTTTTAAATTATGGTAATAGGCCAAGTAAAATCGGAGTTATGCTAAAATAAGTAAACCATATTTTTCCCAATGTCATGAGAAATGTCAAAAACCGGCTTTTCCGGTGTGAAAGGGAATGAGCTTCCAAACATAAAAAATGAAACGCAACATTTGATTCCTTTGTTTTTAGATATCTCAAATCTTCAACAAATAACGATGGGCTGTATTTTGTTGCTAAGAAGCAAAGTAAAGTTGCTCAAGTTACGGTGAAAGAAGCGGAACGGAGTAGCGGCAAAAGCAGTGAGATCGTGAAATGAATACAAAGTTTGGATATTGGAGCGATCCGTGGCATCCACTTCATAATTTGTTTTTAGCTTAGTTGTTTTTGTTCTGTATATAAAGGATTACTTGAAGAATCACCGTGGAGCAGGCAGTGGTGCTCTGTTTTGAGCTGGAAGACAAAGAGGGGAAACCCGCAGCCAGCGGAGTCTGCACACTGGGAACAGTGAGGATTGCCATGACGACGATGGCAGATCGATCATTCATATTAGTAACTGACAGAGTATCAGAGACTGAGAGAACGATGAGATCCTGGCAGTCTGAGAGGCAGCTACTCAGAGATCCATGCAGGGGAATGGCGGCGCTGCGCAGCTGCCAGGACTCGATCATTGCGGGGTGAGCCAGAGCCACTCCCCCAGCAGCTAGTGGTAAATAGCTTACAGCCACGCTAACTCCGGAAGCCAAGGTAGAAAAGCCTTTTTTCCATAGTCCAAAAGACTTTATTTTACCCCACTACCCCAATCGGAGCCAGGTATTGTGTAGTTGATGCTTTTAATCAGTTTTCAGTTAATTAAATCCAACTGAAAACTGATGAAATCCAAATCTATGGAACACAAAACGTCACCAAAATCACTCTGTCCCTCTAAAGTCTTTCAGAAAATCAAAAAAGTGTACTGAAGCGTTTCGATCGACGAATATCGTGATATATGTCGTATTGTGAGCAGAATCGTGTATCGCATACTGAGATTATTGTATCATACACCCCTTAGTGTATGATACAATAATCTCACATGGCTGAACGCCACTTGTCCCTGTAAGAAGTTGGACGCCAACCGCACGGGGGCCACGTAACTAATTAAGTGGATAGCAAGGTTATGGCATCGGTTTTGTTTATAGACTTC
>NW_006802797.1:0-3070 GCF_000485575.1 Poecilia formosa
GGTGAAAGAAGGTGGGTACTAATCAGCCGTGACTGATTAGTTTTTCAAGAACAATCTAAAACACGACTTAATCAGTTAATAAATAACTTTTTTCCCGTTTCATATTGTTTCTGAACTCTTACTGCTTTACTACAGTGCAACACGTCGATCGCGAAAGGTTTTGAGTCGATCTCGGCATCAGGTGACAAACTGAACGCCGCCAGGACGCTGAGTCCAGCACGTCCTCTGACTGGCTTAAAACGTTCGTTACTTTATTAAAGAACAAACAAACAAACAAAAAAATCATCCAAACGTGTTGAAATTAATGACCCAACAACAATAATAATCTCAGTGATAATTGTTTCAACAAGGTGTTGCGGAATTCTGTGCGTTACGGTTCCATTACCTAAATAACTAGCAGAGCAGGATTTTAAAATTAACTAATCAACCACCGCTGTATTCAGGGAGCGCTTATTAATGATCACAAAATAAATATCAAGCCTGAAAACCTGATATCGTAACGGACTGAATGTTATGTTTTTAACGTAATCTCTGGTCTGTTTGTGGAGCGCAGGAGGTTGCCATGGGAACGGGTGTGACGGAGAATAAAAATGTGCGAGTGGTTTAGAGTTGATCACCTGTTCAAGTTGTTTTACCTCATTACAGCCGCTGTAATTTCTGAACGTTCAATAAACGACAAACTTGGACTAATTATCTTGTTAGTCTGTGAGTATACGTCATTCACAACAAACATCAAACACGGCAAATATGTTTCATTACCAATGGCTTCTACCGCGATAATTATGTGAAATTAAATTAATTGTCTAATATAAAAATAGTTTGGTGTTGTCGGGCTCAGAGTCTGAGAGGCTTTTCCTTTATCAAACAAATTTTTTTTGCCTTTTATTTAGTGGAAATATTGATGTTGATGAGACGTTCTCCAAAATGATAACCTTTTTCAGCCTTAATAGCTCCACTGTTGAAAATGAGGCTCTAACATTCACAAATGACAGTGAAATAAAATCCAGTCCACCATCTGGTTTGAGGTGATTCTTCTGGAACCTGTTGGAGGAAAAATATCCCAACTTCAGAAGATTTGCTTTAACCTAACAGAGCTCTGTGGTTCCTCCTGTCAGTATGAGAGTCGGGATGAGGAGGCGCCATGTTAGGAAGATGAAGTGGAAGCTGCAGGATCTTCAGAACAAACAGGTCATGATGCTAGGCTACTGATTTGTTTGGACACATAATCAATATAACCAGTTTAAAAGCTAAAATGAATGTTTATATGCCAGACATGGAAAACTGGGATGCACTCCATGCCATGATGTTCAGGATTTAGGTCTCATGGCATCTCAAGGTGTCAACATTGCCGCCAATGGGCTGAAGGAAACATGGCTCCATTTTGTAGCAATGCAAGAGCTACCCAGCTTTTATCGCTTCGGAAACCCATTTTGGCTGCTTGTATCCGTGATTTTCGGTCATGACCCAAAGATCATGACCATAGATGAAGGTGGGAACGTAGATCGACCGGTAAATCGAGAGCTTCGCTTTTTGACTCAGCTCTCTCTTCACCACGACGGACCGGTACAGCGCCCGCTTCACAGCAGACGCTGCCCCAATCCGCCTGTCGATCTCCCGCTCCCTTCTTCCCTCATTCGTGAACAAGATCCCCAGATACTTAAACTCCTCCACTTGAGGCAGGACGACACCCCCCTGCCCCGGAGAAGGCACTCTGCCCTTTTCCGGCTCAAGACCATGGCCTCGGATTTGGAGGCACTGATCCTCATCCCGGCTGCTTCACACTCGGCTGCGAACCGCTCCAGCGAGAGCTGCAGATCACAATCTGATGAAGCCAACAGGACCACATCATCCGCAAAAAGAAGAGATGTGACCCTAAGGCCACCAAAACGGATCCCCTCAACATCTCGGCTGCGCCTAGAAATTCTGTCCATGAAAGTAATGAACAGAAACGGTGACAAAGGGCAGCCTTGGCGGAGTCCAACTCTCACCGGAAATGGGCCCGACTTACTGCCGGCAATACGGACCAGACTCTGACACCAGTCATACAGGGACCTGACAGCCCGTATCAAAGGGCCCGGTATCCTATACTCCCGGAGAAGTATGGGAGAATCCCTTGTGGAGAATCTCCCACAAGGCCCCCCTAGGGACACGGTCGAACGCCTTCTCCAAGTCCACAAAACACATGTAGACCGGTTGGGCGAACTCCCATGCACCCTCCAGGACCCTGCTGAGGGTGTAGAGCTGGTCTAGGACCACGACCAGGACGAAAACCACACTGTCTTCCTGAATCCGAGGTTCGACTCTCCGACGGACCCTCCTCTCCAATAAAATGTAAATGTACATTTAGCGACATTTGTTAGCTAATAAATGTATGTTTAGCCAAATTAATTAGCTTAGACAAACATGGTGTCTTCTATGATGGAAAACAGTCCTCTGAGACTGCAGTGTGACATAGTAACTGTTGTCAACAGTAGTGTCATTGTGGGGCTGATTCTCTGTTTGAATCTGTCCTGGCCAGGTGTGCTGCTGCGGCTGCCCAGTGGTCCACTATGGCCCAGAACCAGGTGATCCTGCAGTTCCGATTCGCCACGTTTGGGGACTCCATGCTGCAGAAGATGAACCTTCTCCGACACCAGAGACGCTTCTGCGACGTCGTCGTTCGCATCAACCAGCTGGAGGTCCCTGGCCACAAAGTGGTGTTTGCTGCCGGCTCGTCTTTCCTGAGGGACCAGTTCATCCTGCAGCAGGACTCCAGGGAGGTCCAGATCTCCATGATTCAGGAGGCAGAAGTTGGCCGGCAGCTGCTGCTCTCCTGCTACACCGGCCAGCTGGAGTTTCCTGAGCTGGAGCTCGTGCATTACCTGACGGTGGCCAGCTTCCTCCAAATGGGCCACATCGTGGAGCAGTGCACCCAAGCCCTCAACAAGTTCATCAAACCTCAGGCCTCACGCCAGCTGGAGGTGGATCTGGACCTGCGGAGGGAAAAGGGAGACGAGGGTCCGTCCTCCCAGGCTCAAAGGGAGCAGGAGCGGTCTCAGGTGCGGATTGTACCTGAGGGAGAGGAGGAGGA
>NW_006802798.1:0-3069 GCF_000485575.1 Poecilia formosa
TATTTCTACAGATGTCAGGATTCGACTAGAACCTGCAAAAATCCTGTCCAACGGGGATGAATGGATGAGAAACGGACAATATGACATTCAGCTTTAAGCTGAATCATTCATAGCTTCTATAACCATGTGTTATTTTACTTCACCACCACAGGAAGCTTCATATGCGACGCTCTGTGTTTAGTAAACAATCACTTTCACACTGTACTTCCTGTGGACAGAGGCCTCCTCTCACATTTCCAACTGTGAGAACTTCACTCTGAATGTGTTAACAACACAGAAGGAGTCCAGAATGTCCACTGATGCAGCATCTGTGTTAAACTGAACCAGAGATTCCCTCTTGGGCATTGAATGCATCATCTGCCGACCTCTCCTCTCTTCTCAGTCTGGGTGTTACCTGGCTGGCTGCTGATCTGTTCAGTACTCCGGCTCGTTTCAGCAGGACGGCGGGCCTCCTGGCCGCCAGTCCGGTGATGACCCCCTGACCCCGCCGCCGACCCACCAGAGGAGGAACCGTCCTGTTTCTTAGCACAGTCGCTCCTCCTCGAGGTGCGCCACCTCCTGGTGAGATGACAATTTGCCCACAGTTGTAATTATTTGTAACGGGACCTCGCCGCAGTAGCAGGGGAAGGTTAGCTCCCACCTCTCTGTCCTGCTGCTCCGCTCCTGGTTTGACTCAAACGGCCTTTCTGCTTGAACGGTCTGCGGTTCACATTAGCTTGTCTTCTTATCAACTGTTTCTCCTTTTTATTTAGGCGAATTATATCATCTGTCGAAATGACAACAGCGAGAAATGCCATGTTTATATTTATCCAGACTGCTTGGCTGATGCTATTAAGCAGATGCTAACATAGCAAGGAATCTATTTTTGGTAGTAAAAAAAAAAGGAGAATGTTACCTAAGGACATATCGACTTTATCGGGAACGGCCGCCATTTCCCTGCGTCTTGTGCTGAAACCACCGTTCTTCATCACTCAAACCAGGACAGCCGCTCCAGAAATGGACCAGCAGCCAGCGGAAGGTTCTGCTGGCTTCTGGAGCTCTGCCACAACAGAGGAACCTCCTCCAGCCGGAACGCCTCCTCTTCTTCTTCGTTTTCTTTTTCCTTTTCTTCTTCTGGTGCTTTTTGACGATTGTAATAAAACTGAAGATTTGCCATACTGCCATCTACTGGTATGGACTGTAGCTCATGATGGTTTCATTTCTAAAACAATAAATAAATAAATAAAATTAATTAATTAATACAACCTTTATATGATCTGATTTAAAAGAATAATCTTGTTCTATCTATCTATCTATCTATCTATCTATCTATCTATCTATCTATCTATCTATCTATCTATCTATCTATCGACATAATATATATCCTTATATAAAGATATATTATATCCTTATAATATATCCTTATATTATAAGGATATAATATAACCCTTATATATAATATATCCTTATATATAAGGATATATAATATATCCTTATATATAAGGATATATAATATATCCTTATATATAAGGATATTATATATCCTTATATATAAGGATATTATATATCCTTATATTATGTCTATGTATCTACCTATCGCTTCTTTGTGGTTTATTTGTGGATTTTCAAGTGTGTACTGCCACCTACCGCTACGGAGTGGATATGATGGGGATTTAAATCTAAAGTTTTGCGTACAGTCGTTCTGCCTAGGAATTTAATAACTTTCCTTTGTGTTTTCTATATTCATAAAGATAAAGAAATTTAACCCTTTTCTAACTTCTTGCACCATTTTTTCTAATATAAGTCTTAAAAGTTTGATTTAGTCATGTGTGATCAAAAATATTAATCTAAATTAGAACGCACTATTTAATCGAACATTCAATTCTTCTGTTTACGGGTCAGATGTCTACGAATTATAAGCCAAAAATGAGTAGGGATATGTAAGTATTTTTACAACTATCTCGCCATACACTACCGATGCCAAGGATTCGAGTAATTACACAATGAGCTTGCCATAAGTCATGGCCACCGGAGATCTTCTCAGAGAGGCATGACGGGACGTGTAGTCAAATCCAATGAAAACAGTGTTACGAAAGCTGTCACCAGCGTGCTCATGTAAGTGGTTGTGTAAAGCGGAGAAGGTTACGTGAGCGGCTGTTTTCTGTTTGCTTCCTTGTCTTTCTTCCATTAAAATGAGCTTCCACGACTGACTGCAGCTAAAAAGGCCGGTCTGAAGGCTTCCGTCGTGTATGCTGCTCCGTGTGTGGAAAAGGTTTGTATTTTTGATGCTGGGCTCTTTGAATGAAAGTTTGGTTCATTAATAGACACATTAACAGTTTGTGCACGTTTTGCCAATTAATGTATGCGCTTTTATTTTTTTATTTATTTTTATTTATTTATTTATTTATTTATTTATTTATTTATTTATTTATTTTCAGATTCTTTTGTGTTTGCTCGCGAGCGCTTCAAGTTTCCTCTGTTCTTTTCCTTCTTCAGATCTCATCTTCTCACCGCACCGATAACAGCCCCGAGGCTCGCGCGACTCCCCAGTCAGGCTCGCAGACCGACGCTCTTCTTCTCTTCATTCGGCGGAGCCACCATGTCGGAGAAAAAACGCAAGGCGCCGACTGCCGCGGGAGGCAAGGAGCCCAGCGCCAAGCAGCCGAAGCTGGAGAAGGCGGAGAAAGCCGCGGGCTGGCTGCAGAGCCTGGTGAAGCAGCAGAGGGAGGACAAGAAGGACATTAAGTTGAACGAGAAGCGCCAGCGGTTTCTCACCGACACGAAGAAGATCAAGCAGGGCTCGGAGGGGGTGCTGTACTGGATGCAGAGAGACCAGAGGGTGCAAGGTGACAATATGCCACACACAACAAACTGCCAGACTCATGAGGACGTGTATTCTTACTGTATGTTTCACTTTTCCTATCCAACCCTAATAAAGATAACTGGGCCTTGATCCGTGCGCAGCAGCTGGCTGCAAAGGAAGAGCTCCCCCTGCATGTGTGTTTCTGTCTGGTGGTCCCGAAATCGGAGCTGTCCACACTGAGACATTACGCTTTTCTGCTGAAGGGACTGCAAGAAGTCGCAAAGGTA
>NW_006802799.1:0-3065 GCF_000485575.1 Poecilia formosa
CATATCCCATCACAAATTAAGCAGATAAATGTATCTACATTTTTCTCGTAGTGACAAAAACCACCCCAATAACTTTTAATAAATTAAATTAAGCGACTTCACTTAAATTAGCATCACTTCAGCCGCTGTGGTTTGAACGCACTTCCTCCTGGTTCCCATCTGCAGAAAAATCTGCGCTAATTCATCAGTCAGTTGGATCTGTCTAATCTGTCTGATCCAAACAGATCAACTGAACTTACCCTGCTCGATCCGGTGTGCGCTTTTACCAGGATTTTTATTTTTTGTATTTTTTTTTTGCGTGGTTTCGCTTCTCCGAAACGGACGGATGTTACGTCTGCAGCTCCTCCAGACCGCCGCTCTCCTTGCTAACGTGCACCAAGAAAGCTCCATTTGTTAAATCCCCTGGTTGAGTTACTTCCAGCGGTTTCTAATTCTTCGCAGTCCGCAGTGGTTGAGCAGCGGACTGCGCATGTTACAGTCTAAGTTCTGCATCTCATTTATTTCCTCCAGATAAACTACGGGCTCCTCAAATGGATTAACACAACGTTGCATTCTCTTTAGTTTTCTCTGGTCTGTAATGGAGACTTGAATTTAACGTGCCATTTCAACCAAAGGTTTGTAATGTGCTTTCCTAACCATTTTTTATTTGTAAGCATTGATTTTATTTTTTAGCCATTTAGCCCAGGCTTAGTTTATGGACTGAACAGACAGAAACAGTTACCATTATACAGTTTGAATGGTTGATTTTATTTTTGAACCATTTTTAATTTTGAGATGTTGATTTTATTTTTGAACCATTTTTTATTTTAAAGTGTTGATTTTATTTTTGAACCCTTATTTATTTTGAAGTGTTGATTGTCTGAAAGACCTTACACACATGAATTGCCCTGTACAGGGTTTGAGCCGATGACCTCAGCATTACCAGCACTGTGCTCTAACCTGCTGAGCTAACCTACCTTACAAACTGTTGAGTTTCCATGGATTTAAGAACTTACATGATCTTACCACAATGAAGATTTGATAAAAGTGCTTATATTCTAATGTTTTTCAGAACAACATACATAATATTTTAAGTGTTGATTGTATTTTTGAACCATTTATTTTGAAGTGTAGATTTTATTTTTGAAACCTTATTTATTGTAAAGTGTAGATTTTATTTTTGAACCCCTTATTTATTTTGAAGTGTTGATTGTCTGAAAGACCTTAGACATGAATTGCCCCATATGGGGATGGAACCAATGACCTCAGCATTACCAGCACCGTGCTCTAACCTGCTGAGCTAACTCACCTACCTTACAAACTGTTGAGTTTCCATGGATTTAAGAAGAACTTACATGATCTTACCAGAATGAAGATTTGATAAAAGTGCTTATATTCTAATGTTTTTCAAAACAACATACATAATATTTTATTTTCCAGAGATTTTGTATTTTGAAGTGTTGATATTATTTTTGAACCATTTTTAATTTTCAAGTGTTGATTGTATTTCACAGATATTTTTTATTTTAATGTGTTAATTGTATTTTTGAACCATTTTATATTTGTAAGTATTGATTTTATTTTAGAGCCATTTAGCCAAGTCTCTGTAGAACCATTTGTCTCTGCTAATGACATCTTCAATACAATTTCTTGATCTCAGGCTTAGTTTATGTACTGTAATGTGAAATTAGGCACAAGTCTGGCAGTTTGTTCACCAAGTTACTGTGCTCTCTGAGAGGATCTGTAAGTATTTGACATTGTTCCATGCCCATCATTGACGTTAGTCTCTAACAAAATGTGGATCATCTACCAGGAACACTCCAAAGAGCATGAGTTTCTGTAGTGTAGTGGTTATCACGTTGGCTTTACACACAAAAGGTTTCTGGTTTGAAACCAGACAGAAACAGCTTTTGCATGTTCTATTCATCACAGGTGTTTACTAAAGTTCAACAAGGGTTCTGTGGTGTCATGGTCTGTACTCAGAATCCAGGCATCTGAGTGCAAACCTCAGTTGAAATTTTCATGTGTTGCATCTCACATCATCAACTTTGGAACCTCAAACTGAAACAAAGCAGAGAAGTTCAGTTTCTGTAGTGTAGTGGTTAACATGTTTGCTTTACACGCAAAAGGTCTCTGGTTCGAAACCAGCCAGAAACTGTTTTTGTAGGTTATACATCTCTTGGGGTGCAATGAGACAACAAGAGCCTTCCTCTTTTGTGATGGTTCATTTGCCAATCGACTTCAATGTAGGCTTCTTTGAAATCCGAGCTACTTTACTTCAATTACCAATTGGCAGTTGTATGGCGTAATGCACATGTGTCAAACTAAAGGCCCGCGGGCCACATGTGGCCCCCCACCATTTTATAGGCCATGGAAACTCAAATGTAATATTTAAAACTTCAATACATAAAATCAGTTATTTAACAACATGAGGTGGTGTTTAATTTATTTTTAACATTGTATTTTTATACATTTATGCTGGGGGTGCCCAAGTCTAGTTTTCCAGAGTTACCATCTGCAGCTTCAGATGCATTCCTTCTCTAACACACCTGGACCATTGACTCATTATAAACCTCTACAGAACTGAATGAGGGAAGTCAACCTTTTGTCTGGGGTGTGTTTTAGCAGGGATGCACTCCTGATTTGTACCGTCAATGTAGCCCGTTGAGGGGGGCTAATATGCTGAAGTGGCCCTGGGTGAAATTGAGTTTGACACCCCTGATATAGAACATATTTACAAAAAGTTTTTTTTTTTTTTTTTACTTAAATGCAAAATGTATGTAAATATTTTTTCTGTGTGTTGTTCTTTCAGCAAATGGCCTTTTTTGAGTTGGTGTACTTCAGTTAACAATTAATAATTAAATTAGCTGACAATTATTTAAATGATTGAATAATTGTGATTAATCAGTTTAGCCCCAACGAAATGCACACTCTGAGCAGATAGCATCAGTCCAGCAGCTTCTGCCCCACGGTTACCGACGGCAACAGGAAAAAAAAAGGGGGAGGAGCCGGCAGTTACTAGTCGCTACGGCAACCACCAACTGCCAAGAGCAACATAACAGAACTTAAAACACCAATAAATGTGA
>NW_006802800.1:0-3057 GCF_000485575.1 Poecilia formosa
GAGTCCAACTCTCCAAAATGGGATGGGTTGAATGGGTCGGGACCCAGAGTAGGCCGGGTAGCAGCCTGTTCTCCTTCTGGGATTGTCTTGGTGAAAACGGCTTGTGTTTGAAAAAGATCTGGTCTTAAGGGCAGCAGATCCAGCTTGTATGTATTCTGGGGGTTCGGGTCTTGGAAGCCCAAACTTCCCTCTTCCCAGAAGAGGGAAGAGGCTGAACTGGGGAAGCCCACAGCCTTCCCAGTTCAGCCAAGAAACATCGTCCCTCCAGTGAGTCCTGATCTTCCTCTGGGTCACCAGGGAGGCGTCCTGACAAGCTGAGCTCATCACCTTGTGTCGAAGGGAGAGCCCAGGATCTGCAGCCTCGTTCTTTCAGTCACTACCTGAAGCTCATGACCTGATATGAGGGCAGGAAAGTAGTTTGGCTCAGCTCTCGTCTCTACGACAGACTGGTACAGCATCACTTTTAAATAAAGTCAGCAGTCAGAACATTTTGAATACAGCATCTGAAGAGAACTTAAAAAATGAGAAACTTTTTTTAATTCCATTCTGTGCAACTTTTTGTTTTGTTTCATAATCCAAAAAAAAATATGTTACTGTATCTTACAGTCGCTCCAAAACTCTGCATGCAGCTTGTGAAATGATAAAAATAACCCAGCGGAGTAAAAGTAATGCTGTCTGTATCAAACACAATGAATTCTCATTCACGTTTCTGCAACATAATGAGAAACCTGTAAAAAGACAAACACGCTTTGTGCTTTGAACTTAGTCAGGTGTAGGTGGGAACTGCAATGTGCAGGAGCAGAAAGACGGAGACTTGACATGATAGAATGTGACAGGGCGCATCGTGCAGGGAGACGTTCACTCCTGCATGCACAGCTTTTCCATTGTGGACTTATTTGTGTTCCAATTTAGTCTCAGTAAAAAAAGTAAAACACTTTTTTTGTACGTGAAATACCAATCCAGAACTCCTTAATTGTTAAATATAATTTCTATAAAGCTAATGTAGTAAAACATTTTTCAGGTCTGTTATAAAAAAAGGACATCAAAATGATTGTGCTTCTAAAAACCTAATGTTTTTAGTTCGCCTTTCTGTTCCGCCTCTGTTTTACATCGACATCAACGATGTGAAACAAGCATCATTATTCTGCAGCAGAAGAAATATGAATTCAGAAATTATTGAAGAAGTTTGTGTCACAGAAGTGGATCACATCCCAATCCCAATCCCAATCCCAATCCCACCACTCTGAGTTCTGACTGCACATCCAAACAGACTTCTGCTCCACAAACGCATCACTATTAGTTGTTTCTTTTTATCAGCTTCCTTTGTTCTGCAGTGATTTTGTGATAAAACTGTCGACTCTCATTGCTGAATATCAAATCGATCCACAGATGGCGCCGCCATGTCACCTCCAGAAACAGAGCGCTGCTGTTTACGTCAATGTTCTTCTTCTGCTCATGTGCGGCGCTTTGGGGTCGTTAACAGAGGGGTCTGATTGTGGTCGAACTTAAGTACTAGCATGATTGACCACACAAAACAAAAACAGCAGATTCCAGCAAAATAACAAAAAACTAAATTAGTTTTGAGCAGCGAGACCTTCTGTTTGAACGGAGAAACGGTCTCTGCGTCAGTTACAAGCTAATTAAAGGAGCTGGATGAAAAGCTTGAATGTGATTTTTGGGGTATCAAGTTTGCACATGAGATCTCCTGCTGTCATTATCAGCCTCCTCCCTCCATCACCTCCACCTGCTGCTGTAATGCTCAATCTGCTGCTAAGATGCCTTCAAGCACCACCATCAAATACATCCAGCTATTCATGAGCTGTGAATGGGGAGATGAGAGGCACTTAACAATGATAGGCCACCCACACACACACACACACACACACACACACACACACAATATGTGTGTCAGTGTCAGGAATCGTTACTCTTAGGTCTCCACCAAAACCCTTGTGCCCCAAGTTCTGGAATAATTTTATCAGAGACTTTAAGGAACTGGAGTCATCATGAAGCCATCAAGGGACAGAAGGAAAGCAGAGGCGTCTTCACACCTGTCTGATGATGAATCGCAGGGTGGCCCGAGGGTGTTCACTCGTCGCATCGCTGAGTATTGGGCAGGAAAGGGGGTTTGGGAGATAATTGTGAAATAGCAAGCCGAGACAGAGCGGACGGATCGGAGAGGCAGAGACGGACTGAAGGGAAGTCAAAATGAAAATCACTCACTTGTAGCAGAGCCTTCTTAATTACTCTCCCCACATCCTGCCTCCACTCGGGTATGTCGGGGTTGAACTCGTCCAAGTTCGGGGAGAAAGATAAAAGCAGAGATTTGAAGAATTCTGTGGAGGAAAGATGTGGGAGAATCAGCCATTAGTTCACAGCGATCTGAGGCCATTATTCTCAGACAGCTGCGCCAAAATGCCATTCTGCTCAAGTTGAGTTCTCAGGTACTTAACAGTTGATGAGAAAAAGAGGCTTCCCCACCCGACTCCCCCCTTTGGCCCGGTGCAGTGAATGAACTTCCTGATAATTAGAAAATGTTCCAGTTTCAATCCAATCTGTCTGCTGCTAATAAATCGCTGCATCTCACAGAAACTCCCTTCTATCCAGATGAAATAAAGACACAAACTCTGGAATTTTCAGTTGTAAATGTGACAGATTTCATTAATGTGTGAGCTTTAATGAAATCTTTGGAAACAGTCATCGTTAAATCAACCTGAGCAGAAAGTTTTCTTCTTGGCTGGAGTTACAGACACTAACTGACCTTTGACCGCGATGCTCTTGGTGTCCTGCAGGATGGCGTTAGCTGCTGCTACTTGAACTGTGATGCTGTGCATCCCTTCACTCCTGAAGGTGTATGAGATGCTGCCGTCCAAAGTTATCACCGGCTGCAAGGACAAAGTAAAGACACAAACTCATGTTCCTTTAAACCTGCAGTGCCTTCAAAATTACTTAAACCCCTTTAACATCTTTCATTATGTAACATTACAAATGTTCTTATTTATTTTGTTGTTTTATTTTTGTACAGCTCTTCAATCAGCTGCTATGTTGTATTTTAAG
>NW_006802801.1:0-3055 GCF_000485575.1 Poecilia formosa
AGAAAACTGTAAAACAGCTGAAACACTGGGTGCCTTTAAATCTCAACTTAAAACCCACCTGTTTAGAGTTGCTTATGGCTAAATTAGGATTAGAGTGTGGGTTTTGATGTCTTCAAAGTTTTTGATGTTTTTAATGTTTTTATCTGATGTTTTTAATGTTTTTATATTTTATTTTATCTATTTATTAATTTCTTTTTATTTCTCTTTCTCACTGTTTCCGAAAGGTTAGAGTCCTTGTCAAACGGTGTTTTGACTAAAGTCCAAAGGGTTGGAGTCCCAGTTGACGGCGTCTCAACTAAAGTTATACAGCTTTTTATTTCTCTTTCTCACTGTTTATGTTTTAATGATGGTTTTTAAATCTCTTTCTCACATGCTGTTTTTATTTTAATTATGTAAAGCACTTTGAAATGACTTGCTGCTGAAATGTGCTATACAAATAAAATTTGATTGATTGATTGATTATATCTTCACAAACTCTTTAACTATGTTTATTCCTCTCTTTATCAACAACAAATCCTGTAAATATGGTAATTTTTGCTCATTATTTGCCAGAGTTATGAGGGGGGAACCATATATTTTAGCCACCTGAAATAATCCGTTCCCCATGGGAATAAATAATTTACTAGCAAGTCTTTAACTGTGCTTAGTCCTCTCTTAATGTACCACAAATCCTATAAGTTTGAAAACATTTGTTCAATTTTTACCAAAGTTATGAGGGGGGAACCAAATATTTTAGCTGGATGAAAAAATCCGCTTCCCCTTCATAACATGGGAACAAATTAATTTATCTGCAAGTCTTTAACTGTTTATTCTTCTCATTATCAATAACAAATCCTGTGAATTTGGTAACCTTTGATCATTTTTTTGCTAAAGTTATGACTGGGGAACCAAATATTTCACCTATCTGAAATATAGGTAAATTTTCAGATACCTGCTGCTCTCGATGGCGTTGAAAGCAAATCAGATAATGGGTTGGATTTAAAAACTAATGTAACGTGTTTTTATTGTAAAAAGAGGACACATTGTGGCCAATTGCCCGATTTTACAGGAAAAAAAAACACTAAGCCGGTCTCTCTAATTAAAACTGTAAATCACATTACTCAGTCACTTTCAACAACAAAGCCTTGCGAGTATGCTGATTTTAAGCCTTTCGTTATGGATGGGTTTGTTTCTGTATCTCTAACTGGTGAGAAAATCCCTGTAAAAATATTGTGGGACACTGCTGCCTCTCAGTCTTTTATTTTGGAGGGGATCTTGCCGTTAAATAGTGACACTGCGATTGGTTTTGATGTGCCAGTTCATGGTTTTGGCATGCAAGACATTGGTGTTCCTCTGCACAAAGTCGTGATCCAGTCTGAGCTGTGGTCTGGGGACGCTGTGGTTGGGGTGGGTCCTAGTTTTCCAATAGCGGGCGTCTCCATGATTATGGGCAACGACTTGGCTGGGGGTCGAGTGTTAGTTACCCCAGTCGTTACACCTGTCGCGGTGTTGCGCGCCTGTTCAGATGAACTTGCTCGTACATTCCCAGATGTGTCGTGCGCAGTTACGCGTGCAGCACTTAAGCGTCAACAAGAGGAAAATAAAGACGACTTGGACTTGAGTGAAAGTTTTCTGTTCAACGCTGAATCTGGACATGTCCGATTACAGAAAAGTGTGGAGGAGGACATGTTGGCTATGAATGCACTGTCATCAGCAGTTGATGGGGCTCCAAAAAACTGATAAAAGTTTAGCACCTTTGTTTAACGATGCACTAACTGATAAGTCTGACTCCATTTCTACTGGCTATTTTTAGATGATGGTCTTCTGATGCGTAAATGGACGCCTTTAAATGTCTCTCCTGTTGAAGAGTGGAGTGTGGTGAAACAGATTGTTGTTCCATCTCCATATCGTTCAGAAATTTTGCGGTTAGCACATGATAATCCATTAGCAGGTCACCTTGGCATAAGAAAAATCTATAATCGCATTTTGCATCATTTCTTTTGACCATTTGAACGAGTATTAGTTGACTGTGTGGGTCCGTTACCTCGAACCAAAGCAGGGAATAAGTTCTTGGTAACAGTGATGTGCACCTCTACTCGTTTTCCAGAGGTTTTTCCGGTGCGTAAAATATCTACGCCTGTAGTGGTGAAAGCATTAACGAAGTTTTTTTCAGTGTTTGGTTTAGCTCGGGTTGTGCAGACTGACCAAGGGTCTAACTTTATGTCTAAAGTATTTGCGCAGGTTTTACGTCAACTTGACATAAAGCACGGTCATTCCAGCGCTTATCACCCGGAAAGTCAGGGCGCACTCAAGCGTTTCCATCAAACGTTAAAAACAATGCTTCGCACCGACTGTTTGGAGTTTGAAAAAGACTGGGATGAAGGGGTACATTTACAACTGTTTGCTATTCGGGAGGTGGTTCAGGAGTCTCTCGGGTTTAGCCCGTCGGACTTGGTTTTTGCTCACACTGTTCGTGTTCCTTTGAAGCTATTGAAAGAGAAGTGGTTGTGTGAAAAATCTGACCAAAATTTATTGGACTACGTCAGTAACTTTCGACTGAAGCTGAACCGCGCGTACGAGATAGCTAAAGAAAATCTTAAAACTGCACAGGCTAAAATGAAGTCTTTATTTGACAGAAATGCAACTTTGAGAGTTTTTCAGCCTGGGGAGAAAGTGTTAGCGTTACTTCCGGTTCCTGGTTCCAGTTTACAAGCGCGCTACGGTGGCCCTTATACTTTCAGGAGGAAGGTCGGAGATCGAGATTATCTGGTCTAGACTCCAGATCGGAGGCGGACGTCACGCCTATATCATATTAACATGCCGAAGCCGTATATCGAGCGTGCGCCCACTCTGAATAAATCTGTCAGTTGTGTTTCCAGTGAACGAGCTGACGCATGCGTTGGGGCAGGTGGGGAGGAGCTGTCCGGTGCTGAACCTGAAGGTGACGTCTTTTCCCCGGCTGTCACTGAAGGAAGGTTTCCAAATTCAGAGGTGTTGGAAAACTTGCCTCTCTTGTTGTCTCACCTTGATTTTTCCAGGCAGGCTGATGTCATTAATTTGATCCAGTCTTATAGGT
>NW_006802802.1:0-3044 GCF_000485575.1 Poecilia formosa
GCTGAGACGTGCAGATGAACGGATTGAACGCAGCTGGGAAGCGTCTGACGGTTTGGGTGTGGATCCTCTTATGAAGAGCCTGATTGCTGATTGAACGTGCAGGGTGAGGTCCAGGCTGAGGACGGGGATGAGCATGACGTCAATGGGTGAACGGAGGGGGCGGAGTCTTCCAGCTTGAACCTCTGCTAAAGCTCCATAATAAGAGTTTAAATGTTTTATTGACAAAGATCATAAATAGCCAAAACATCTGTAGATGGGAGGCTGCTGTTGGGATGGCCGGCACGGCTGCACACAAAGGAGACTGGTGGTGAGTTTAATGACAGTAGGAAAACAGGCTACTAGTCTGGATTCAGAGCTTACTTGTTGTAATGGGTTCAGATCGGGGAAGGGTTCCGGTACCAGGTTGTGGTTAGGAACAGAGGCTGAACGGAGAGGGATTGGTGTCAAAGGGCAGACAGACTCGTTAGGGAGAGGGACCCAAAAGAGCTTTGGGGCTGGCTTCAGCTGGAGACGCGCTGAGGGCTCTTTAACAGAGGGATGTAGGCGGATTCGGGGTCCGGTGAGTATTGCTCTGAGCGTCACAAATGGGATCCCCTCTGGGCTTGAAACGGGAAGTCTCCGGGGAGAATCAAAGGCGTCCTGGAAGGAGTCACAAGTAAGGTTAGTTCACGAAGGCAACTAGAAACAATCTCAATGAGACAAATTGGTAGAGAGTAGGTCTAGAGTGTAGGCCTACTGATGGTCAGTAGGTGAGAGCTGAAAAGGAAGAAAAACCAACCTGGTACCCAACAGTACCCCCGCCCCTCAATGACCAGCGGTCATTGAGGGGCGGTCCTCTAGCTCTTCTGCGGTCCAGAAGAGCTAGAGGACGAGGAGGAACGAAAATCAAAGAGGGATCCAGAATGAACGATCTGGGAACCCACATACGGTCCTCAGGGCCGTAACCCTCCCAGTCCACCAAATATTGGGGAATCTCGTGCAACCTGAACACGTGCTTAACCAACAGTTGAGCAGTTTGGAAAGTGGAAGGCAATTTTCTCAATGGGATCAAATGGCAGGCCTTGGAAAACCGATCAATAATGGTGAAAATGGTGTTCATTCCTTTAGAAGTGGGGAGTCCAGTAACAAAGTCTATGGCAATGTGTGACCAGGGGCCTCTTGGTGTGGGTAGTGGCTGTAGCAGACCGGATGGAGACTGATGGGAAGGCTTATTTCGGGCACAAATAGTACAGGCTAACACAAACTCCCTTATGTCCTTAAGGATGGGCAGCCACCAAAAATGGTGGTTGACTAAGGCGATCGTACGGCTGATGCCATGATGGGCTGAAATCTGGCTCAGATTGTTGGGCCTGCCTCACCAAGTCCTCGATCTCCCAAGTAACCATGGCCACCAAACAGCTCGAAGGGAAGATAGGTGCAGGGATCTTCTCCGAGTCATCAGGGGAGAACAGCCGGGACAGCACATCCGGCTTGACGTTCTTAGATCCTGGACGAAAAGAAATGGATAAATTAAAATGAGAGAAAAACAAGGACCACCGGGATTGGCGGGGGTTCAATCTCCTAGCAGACTGGAGGTACGCCAGGTTCTTATGATCTGTCCACACGATGACAGGGTGTTCAGCTCCCTCTAGCCAGTGTCTCCACTCCTCCAAAGCTAATTTAATAGCTAGCAGTTCACGGTCTCCTACGTCATAATTTCTCTCCGCTGGGGACAATCTGCGGGAAAAAAAAGTGCAGGGATGGGTCTTATGATCCTGGTCGGAGTGTAGGGAGAGCACTGCTCCAACTCCGGTGTCTGATGCGTCCACCTCTAAAATGAACTGTTTTGTAGGGTCTGGTTGGATAAGAACGGGGGCGTTGGCAAAAAGGGTCTCTAACCGATTAAAGGCAGTGTCAGCCTCACGGGACCAAGTGTAAAGGATCTTTGTGGAGGTTAAGGCTGCTAGAGGCTGAGCGGTCTGGCTGTAATTACAGATAAACCTCCGGTAGAAATTGGCAAAGCCCAGGAACCTGTGAAGCTGTTTTCTGGGGTGGGCCACTCTAGGACTGCCTTAATCTTTTCTTCTGTAGATCTAATCTGTCCACCCTCGAGAATGTAGCCCAAGAATGAGACAGATGGTTGGTGAAACTCACACTTCTCAGCCTTCACAAAAAGTTTGTTCTCTAGGAGACGCTGAAGGACATGTTTCTTATGCTCTGGTAGATTCTTGGAATGAATCAGAATGTCATCAAGGTAAACAAAGACGGAATACATTTTTAAAAATCCCTCAAAACGTCGTTAACAAGGGCCTGAAAAAATGCTGGGGCGTTAGTCAAACCAAACGGCATCACTAGATACTCAAATTGACCCAATGGTGTCTTGAACCCTGTCTTCCATTCATCACCCTCTCTGATACGGAGCAGGTGGTAGGCGTTTCTCAAATCGAGTTTAGTAAAGACTGTGGCCCCTTGTACTGGTTCGAACGCGTTCAAACAGAGGATAGATGTGGCATAGGATATTTATTTTTGACTGCTATTTGGTTCATTCCTCTGTAATTGATACATGGTGTTAATGTGCCATCTTTCTTCCCGACAAAAAAAAACCCTGCACCAAGAGGGGAAGAAGAGAGTCGAGTTATGCCAGCGGAC
This sequence comes from Poecilia formosa, assembly GCF_000485575.1. NCBI lineage: Eukaryota > Metazoa > Chordata > Actinopteri > Cyprinodontiformes > Poeciliidae > Poecilia > Poecilia formosa. The sequence continues at coordinate 2,629 of NW_006802802.1, forward strand.
GCAGATTCCTGTAAGCATTTTTCCATAGTCTCTCTCTTGGGTCTAGAGATATTGTAAAGGCAACTATTAGGTAGGGGAACGCCTGGCAACAGATCAATGGCGCAATTGTATGGCCTGTGAGGGGGCAGGGACAACGCCTTAGTCTTGCTGAAAACTTGAGCAAGATTGTGGTATTCGCTGGGTACTGTGGAGAGATCAGGGGTGTTGTGACTTTTTTACACTTATGTTGTTCAGTATATTTGCATGATAAGTGACTGATTTACAATTATATGTTAAGCATAATTTACATGATGATTATTATTATTAATTGTATTGAACATGATTGTATATAATTACAAAGGTGAAGTGAAATATATTTAAGTGCAAGACATGATTTATTTGAATAGAGGAAGTCTTTTATTTTGAAGAATGCTTAA
>NW_006802803.1:0-3035 GCF_000485575.1 Poecilia formosa
CTCATCCTGTATGATCTTCAGAAACACATTTACCTTGAAATACTTCAGCCATATTGTTTCATATTCAGTGGATTTAATGCCTTTTGTTGTCCAATAACTGGTCAACAGCCAGAAAACTGTCTGGGGGTTTTCAACAGTTTCAGGGTTTTTTTAATGAGCTGAATCCAAAAATCACGTTAGTTTTGCTCAATCATGTTGACTTTCTGAGCTATGGAACAACATCAGCATCAAAATGCAGGACTAGTTCACACATCTGGATCAGTTTCCTGAGAATCTGATCAATGAGTGAAAAGCAGGAGGAGAAATCAGGACAGAAAAGAGACGGAGAATTTAGCACAATGAAGATGTAATGTTCAGTTCACATGTATTTACCCTGATCAGTGTTTATTATTCGATTTACAGAAATCCAAGATTGTAACATTTGATTACTGTTAGAAAACAATTTTTCATCCTGAAACCTTTTCTGGATGAGAAACATTAATGGAAATGAACTGATAGTCACAAAAATGTCATCAGTTTAATCAGAAGATCTGATGTCTCTAAATAAAATTAGAATAAAAACTTGATTCAGTTTTGGATTCAGCAGTGCAGAATAGCTCTAATTCAGTAGAAAAACACACAACTTCCAAAAAAAATTATTTTGAAAACCCATTGTATTCATTCTAGCAGTTTTTCTGTTATGATCTGCTGGTGTTTGTGTTTGTTTTTTATTTATTTCCTTTCTGATCATGTCTGGGTTGTTCATTAATGTTAAGGTCTTGTACTTTACTGTGTCATGCATTTCTTTTTACTTATTTCTTGTCTTCTGTTCTCTGTAAATTCTTATTAGACTCTGTTTCCTTTAGGTTTTTAGATCCTTGTATTTCCATCTCCCTCTGTGTTCATTAGTCTCCTTCCATCAGTTTTTCTGCTCTCTGCTGTTTTTTATCTCTTCAATTAAATTCACCTGGTTTCCACATCACTCTCAGTATTTTAGCTCCTTTGTTTCCATTGTTCAGTTCTGGTTTCTTCCATTGTGGTGGTTCCAGTTCCATAAGTTTGGTTCTGGTCCTCCAACAAACCTCACTTGTTACATATTTATCTGTTCTGTAAAAAGAGTGGATCTATAATTTATGTCAGTTTGTAATAAATCATCCTGTAGTGGCCGGTTCGTCTGTTACCTGAACCAGTTAGTTCAATATTTAAAAGTTTTTTTAATATAAACTATTTGTTCATTTCTTACTGTTTTGAGATTCCATGTTAGACTAAAACTCAGCAGTGACTTGAGGCCAACATTGCTCATAAAAAACCAAATGTTTTTATAAATATCTGCATTTTTTATCCCATATAGGATGAAATCTGGATATCAGGAGGTGAAAGAAATTAAATTCAGCCCCAACATCTATGTTACAGTTTTCACTAGTTAATCTAACCATCATTTAATCTGTAATTCTTGTCCAGATTTGGTTTGTTAATGTTCCACCAGCTGCTCTGATCCAACCCGGAACAATAAAAACTGGTTTTACTGGTCGACCTTTGACTAACAGCAGTGAACTTTCAGTTTGTTTTCAGTTTGTCGTCAGAAACGGTTTCAGAGAGTTTGGAGGAAATCACTTTGCAAAGACTTTGGTGTTTTTATTTTTAGGAAGATGAAGCTGTTTGCTGTGTTTCTGCTCCTACTTTACGGTAAGACCTGATTCCTCACTAAACTAAAGTTTATTCAGCTGATGTTTGTTTTTTTCTCTCCAGTCAGTAAAGTAGCAACCAGGTATATTTAAGCACAGCAACGTTTTAAAATGTAGAACCTTGATGGTGATCAGGTTACTGTAAATAATGTAATTCTCAGAATCAGCATGAATAAAATAAGGCAAATAAAGAATCTCTTTATTGTAAAAGCATTTAGAGAAAGTTCAGTTCAAACTAATCAATAAAGACTTTTTTCTTGATTCTGAAATGAATAAACCACCAATTAATGATGTGGTGTAACATCTGTAGGAAATGTGATGATTTTAACATTCAAACTTTTTCCTCTGTGTAAAACAAAAGCCTTCATGGCTGCAGCTTCTCAGTTTCTCTGGATCCTCCGTTTCTGCCTGCTCTGCCCCTCCCACACTTGTTGCTGCTTGAAATATGACACCAGCTTCAAATTACACCTGCTGTTGATTGGCTACTATCTCTTACTGCATTTGTTTACTGGTGGAAGAAAATGGCTTGGTTGATGGTTCAGAAATGTGTGGAGTCAAGATTGTTATCACCAAGAGAATCTGGTTCGTCTTCATCAGATTATGGGATTTTCACCTTAAATGACTTGGATAAAGACGTATATTAAGGGTCTTCAAATCCAGGCCTCAGGGTCAGATGTTCTGTAACTTTTAGATGTTCTGCTTCAACACACCTGAGTCAAATAATGAAGTTATTATTAGGATTCTGGAGAATCTGACTGAACTCTGAGGAGGTGATTCAGCCATTTGATTCTCATGTGTTGGACCAGGAAAACATCTAAGAGTTACAGAACACCAGACCTTGACAACTGAAGTTAAAGATCCTTTTACCCTGTTTCAGAAAGCAGAATTAACTAATTCAGACAGATGTGCTGTTTAAACCTACCAGACTCTGTGACATTCAGGGTTTTCGGTTTCAGAACAGGTGATATCAGCTAAGTAACTCATTTCTGAGTTAAGTCGATCCTGATCAAACTGTTGCTGCTGTAAAAGGCCAGCTGTGAAAAAGCTGCAATCTAGAATTTTCTACTATAATCAAATCAATGGAAGAGTTAGCAGCAGCTATCAGTGGCTAACCGCTCAACTTTCAAATCTGGAACATCTTCTGAGCTCTTTGAAATGAAATGAAATGAAATTTTATTCAAACATGATACAAATACAAATATAAAAATAAAATAGTGCACAGTAACAAGAAGTGCATAAGAAAGAAGAGAAAATACAGATTTTTTGTTTCAGTTAACATATCATGCTCAAAATGGGGTAGGAAGAAGTGAGAACTTATAAACTCCTACCCCTAAACACTTGAGACTTTAGAGTCCTACTGTCATTAAAAAA
>NW_006802804.1:0-3034 GCF_000485575.1 Poecilia formosa
ACATTCACTGATTCAACCTGCACTTCTACTATCAGTCCACTAGATGGAGACATGGAGCAACATTTACATTCACTGATTCAACCTGAACAGGAAGGATTTCAGTTAATTATTAATCTCTACAAATGGATTATCTTCTCCATCAAAGATTAACTATTTAATATTCTGACCAAATTTAACACATTTTAGTATTAATATTTTATAATATGTAATATTCTATTTTGAAAGGAAGCAGCAGGAAACATTTGTGACCAGAGTTTGATTCCAGAAAATAAAAACATAAAGCGGATTGTTGAGAGACGTGAACAAAGAAACATCAAGTGTTTATCATGATGTTTCACTCCAGCTCACCAATAATCCTGTAAATTATCCTTGAAACAGCAGAGAAATGAAACTCTCATGTTATTTTCATGCCGTCATGTGTAACATGGTGTTCTCCAAACACCAGAGATTAGAAACAAACAGGAAAGGTCAAGTAGGAAACAAACAAACTTACAGTTTGTTCAAACGATCCAAAGAGTTGAAGAACATCTGAATAACAAACAGTTGCACAACTGGGCTGCAGCCACACTTTAGCTAGTGAATTCAAACTGAAAGTAAAGGTCATGGATGTCATGACGATTATGTGACAGCTCAACAACAGGTGTTATGTCGTTTCAAGTTTCCCCATGAGATACTGTTGCCCCTGCGTCTCCTCGCTGCTCCGCTCTGCCCAGGCAGCAAACTACATGTGTGCTTGTTCAGCGCTCATAACATAGTTTGCTGTATGGGCGGTGCAGAGCAGCGAGGAGACTCAGGAGGAGCAGTATCTGATGGGGAAAAGGAATCAATGTAACACCTGAAGTGGAAAAATTTCAGGTCTGCATTCTTATTGTTTTAGTCATGTCTGTTTTATTTTCTTCTGAAGTATGTATGTAAGCAGTTTTCTAGGCAAACACAGTGCAAGAAGCAGGTGCATTTGAAAGATCAGATAATGAAGGTGTTGTGGCCACTCTAGCATCATATTAAAGTCCAAAAAACAAAAATGCCAGCGTAATCTTTCAGGAGGAGGTTTTCGACTCACTCAAATAAATAAAGAGCACTCGCTGAGACTTCTCTGATTTCAGACGTGTGTTTTCTTTACTTATAAAATAAAAATAATCTCCGAGTTGACTTTGTACAAAAAATTTATATATAAACATTAATTTGTGGTAGAAAAACTGTTTCACTCCTTCACCAAACAATCACATCAACCACAGCAGCTGCTTCTGCTCGTTAATCACAGCGGGAGCCTGATTGACAAGGAGGAGGGTCTTTGGGTGCCCAAAGTGGCCCCTCAAGGCCGGCATCAGAGGAACAAAAAGGGGGTATGCAGCGTATGCAACGCATAGGGGCGCAGCACCAGAGGGGGCGCCAAAACCCCGTCTGGAGGGGGTGATTATGTTTTCCCATACAGTTCAGCGCGCCTCACGCTTCTTTACCTCTCGCACATAACGAGGTAAATGTAGCGAGCTCTACCTGAATAATGTGCAGTTGCGCCACTGGCCGGCATACTGCATGTTTTAGTTCGCTCCCTGGTTTAGCACACCTGGATCAAATGATGGCTCATCAGAGGCCTAAGAGGAACATTGACAAGCTAAAAAGGTTGTTACTACCACCAGGGAGAGAACTTAAAGATGCAGGATGCCGGCCCTCCAGGACCCACTCTGGGCACCCCTGGTCTAAGCAAAACAAATAAATAAACAATAGATCTAACATTCACATAACCTCAGATCTGTCACATTAATAATTTAGCAAGAAAAAGAAAATGAATTTAATTCTTAATAGGCTCCAACATCCTGGCCCCTAACTGTTAACCATAGCAAAGTAACAATTGTAAAAAATAATATTTATAGGAGCCTAATATTTAGCAAAGACATTACATAAATCAATGTTCATAACCTTTTTTTTCATAAATGTTATCTAAAGCCTATCAACATTTCTAATGCTTAAAACAGTCCATAGTAAAGATTAGGAAGTATTTTCTTTCATCCTGCTGCCTCCATTAAAAGACAGAGTTTATCTATTGGTCGCTGTATGACATTGGCTTTGGTTTTAACCAAAATGCTTCTAACAAAGCCTTTGGCATCAGGAAATGTCTTCATAACACGGCCCATCGTCCATGCGCTCCTTGGTGCCGAGTTATCCACAAGAACAACCAGATCTCCAGGGCTGAAGTTCCTCTTTTTGATGATCCACTTGCTTCGTTCTTGCATGAAGCAAGTGGATCCACCGTCTCTTTTCTGGAGACGGTGGATGAGGGAGATATTCCCTCATCCACCTTCTCCAGAAAAGATCTGCAAGATACTGTGCTCGTCTCCACCTTCTTCTTGAATATTGACCTGTTTTATCAAAGACTCCTGGTGATATTGTTGCTTTTCCTTTCAGCTGGAGTAAATGGTTTGGTGTTAGTGGTTCTAAGTCAATGGGGTCATTTGATACTGAAATTATTGGCCTGTCATTTAGGGTGGCTTCCACTTCACATAGTGCAGTTGACAGGATTTCATCATCCAGTGTTTGTTCCTTTAGAATAGATGTGAGGTTTGTTGATTAGACGTATTAGTCTTTCCCAGACTCCACCGTGGTGAGCCCCAAAAGGAGGAGCAACAGGTCAAAGGGTTTTATTCCCTCTACTAAGAGAGTGCTTTGGATTTTCTGGTGATTTAGCTCTCTTAACGCTTCTTACAACAAAGTTTGTCCCACAGTCTGTTCTGATGCTCATCACCAATCCTCTTCTGCAGATGAATCTGCGTATAGTATTTATGCATGAGTCTGTGGGTAAGAAATTCGCCTTCTCCAGGTGGACAGGTCGACTCACCAGACAGGTGAATATGAGACGAGCTCGTTTCACCTGAGCTCATCTCCTTTTTACTTCAGTAGGACCAAAGTAGTCGATGCCAACATGACTAAAAGGAGGTAGATCTGGAAATAGAAGGTCTTCAGGAAGGTCTGACATCTTCTGCTCACCAGGTTTTGCCTGCATGCGTCTACAGAAAACACAGCTCTTGATGATTTTTCT
>NW_006802805.1:0-3034 GCF_000485575.1 Poecilia formosa
TTTGAGTAACCACGCCGACGTAATTAACAAAAAAACGAGCCAAATTCAAATCAAAACAATTTCTAATTGACACTGTTTTGTGTCAGTTAGGGTGCTTTCACACTGCAGCCTGAAGTGACCCAGTTCCGATTTTTTTGACGTAATGCGACCTGTATCCAATCTTTTCATGGCAGTGTGAACAGCACAGGTCGGATTCTTTTCGAATGCGACCCATATCCGATACGTATCTGATTCAAATGTGACCTAACGTTCAGATCACATTCATCCAAACTGAACGTCACTGATTCTCAACAAATCTCATTATTCTGCGTCCTGATACGCGCAACCGGGAAGAAAAACAACAACCATGACGGACTATAATGAAGATTAAGTTGTTAATATGCTGCTCCGGCTGGACAACAACTTCAAATGTGTAAGCTAAGCTCCACCGTTCGCCTCCATATTTACTTCCGCAAACACTGAGCACTTCTTTTTATGGTGGTTGGCAGAACACTGAGAACGCTGACGCTATTGTGCCCTCTAGTGCGCATGCGGGACACTTTCAGGTCGTTTGCCCGTTCAGACTGCGGAACACATACAGGTCGCATTTACTGGCAGTGTGAACGGCCCCAGCAAAAAAATCAATTGCCAAAAAAATCGGAATTGGGTCACTTCAGGCTGCAGTGTGAACGCACCCTTAGACTCAAAAGAGAAATATAATTTTGCCCCCCCCCCTTCTGTGTCTCACTCACACATGACAGTTTTCAGAGGATTAATTACCATAGCAACAGAACACTGAGAAGAGCAGAGATGTAGAGAACTACAGAGATGGAGAAACACTCAGTTGCTACAGAGGAGGGAAGAGCTTCCGGTTCTAACTACAGAGACACCACCTTATTATAGGAACACTTACTACAGACAAGATGGCAGAAGAGCAAAGGAAGTAAGTTCCATATGACTCATGAAACTTGATGCCCTTAAACTGACAACCACTTTGGACTGTCAAAATAGGAGCAACACACACAAAACAAAATAAAAGCCGTCACATTTTTCACAGCAGGTATTTGTTGTTTTGGGCATTATATGACTGGTTTAACCCAACCACTGTTAAACAGGGGAGTAGTGAGGCCTTTTAAAATGAAGCTTACGGAAAATTTCAAAATAGAAGCCTCAATATTCCTCTCGGTCACTTGCAAACCAAGGCTAAAATGCTTATGTTTTTTGAACAATAACAATATTTGTTGTTGTTTGTTGTTAATCTGCTGCTAAGAGATGAGCTTGTTTTCTGGTGGCGAAGTGCCACGAAGTAAACATCTGATTTTTACTTTTGCAAAATTTACCAACTGTAAATTTCTTGTGTCTAAGCAGATGAGCAGTATTTCAAAAGAGCTTATGTTTAATAAACAATAATATTACTTATTAATTTGGTGGTAAGAGATGTATAAATAAAATTTTTACTTTTATGATATATTTACCACCAATGACAAAAAAAGAAATGCACTTTTCTGCCAAATTTACAAACTGCACAATTCTTGTTAAGTAGGAAGTATTGCAAGATAAGTATTATTTCAAAAGAGCAGAAGAAATCTTATGTTTTTTGAACAATAACAATATTTGTTGTTAAGCTGTTGCTAAGAGACGAGCGCTTTTTCTGGTAACAAACTGCCACAAAGTATGAATCAAATCTTTACTTTTATAATATATTTACCACCAATGACAAAAAAAACACTAACAAAACATTTGAACTTTTCTGCCAAATTCACCAAATGCTAAATTCTTGTTAAGTAGTAAGCAGTGTAAGATAAGTAGTATTCAAAAGAGCAGAAGAAATCTTGAACAATAACAATATTTGTTGTTAACATGTTGCTAAGAGATGAGCTCGTTTTCTGGTAACCAAGTGCCACGAAGTAAACATCTGATTTTTGCTTTTGCAAAATTTACCAACTGTAAATTTATTGTGCCTAAGCAGTATTTCAAAAGAGCTTATATTTTATAAACAATAATATTACTTATTAATTTGGTGTTAACAGATGAGCATTTTTTTCTAGTAACGAACTGCCACAAAGTATAAATCCTATTGTTACTATTGTGTTGAATGCGTGTTTTATAATATAGTTACTAAAAATGACAAAAAGAACAAAACATTTTCACTTTTCTGCCAAATTCACCAAATGAAAAATTCTTGTTAAGTAGCAAGTAGTGTAAGATAAGAAGTATTCAAAAAAGCAGAAGAAATCCTATGTTTTTTTGAACAATAACAATATTTGTTGTCAATCTGTTGCTAAGAGACGAGCACGTTTTCTGGTAATCAAGTACCATGACGTAAACTTCTGATTTTTACTTTTGAAAAATAAACCAACTGTAAATTTCTTGTATCTAAGCAGATAAGCAGTATTTCAAAAGAGCTTATGTTTAATAAACAATGATATCACTTATTAATTTGGTGGTAACAGATTACTTTTTTTCTGGTAACAAACTGCCACAAAGTATAAATCAACTTTTTACTTTTATAATATATTTACCATCAATGACAATAAATAAATAAAAAAAACTTTCACTTTTCTGCCAAATTCACCAAATGCACAATTCTTAAGTAGTAAATAGTATAAGATAAGTAGTATTCAAAACAGCAGAAGAAATCTTGAACAATGAACAGTAACAATATTTGTTGTTAATCTGTTGCTAAGAGACGAGCTCGTCTTCTGGTAACCCAGTGCCACGAAGAAAACATCTGACTTTTACTTTTACAAAATTAACCAACTGTAAGTTTCTTGTGTCTAAGCAGATAAGCAGTATTTCAATTCTTGCTAAGTAGTAAGTAGTTTCTTAAGATAAGTAGTATTCAAAAGGGCAGAAGAAACCTTATGTTTTTTTAACAATAATATTTGTTGGTAATCTCTTGCTAAGAGACGAGCGCATTTTCTGGTAACGAAGTGAATTAATATTAGCACAAACAGCATTGCACTGCCCCCCACTAGCAGTCAAGCAGTAGCCTTTTTCCTAAAATAAGCTTTTTAGCTATTATTTAATTTATTCACCATGTTTAGCACACTGA
>NW_006802806.1:0-3024 GCF_000485575.1 Poecilia formosa
GTTAGCTGCCATTAGCCCTAGTTAGCCTCTGTTAGACCCAGTTAGCTGCCATTAGCCCCAGTTAGCTGCCATTAGCCCCAGTTAGCTGCCATTAGACCCAGTTAGCTGCCATTAGCCCTAATTAGCCTCTGTTAGCCCCAGTTAGCTGCCGTTAGCCCTAATTAGCCTCTGTTAGCCCCAGTTAGCTGCCGTTAGCCTGCGTTAGCAGCAGTAAATCCATATTTGATAGCCTCCCTGTGCATTATTGATGCGGCCGTGTTAGCCTGCTCAGGCGTGTCTGAAGATCCTGAACGTTACTCAGGATCAGCTGGAGCGTTTCTGCTCCACACTCACTGATATTAATAATTAATAAACGTCCTGAGTGCTGAACGCAGCTCGTCAATAACAGCAACACTTTAATCCAACAGCAGCTTAAGGTTCTGTACAGCTGGTAGTTTATTCACGTAGCTCCAGGTCTACTGGTTAAACTGGTTTCATGGTTGGTTTATTAGGATTCCTGGAGGAGTTTTTATTTAATTTCTATTAATTTATTGATTTGCAGCTCTTTTAAAGTTTTATTTTAGGATTCTTTTACTAATACTTAATCTTTGTATTCTCTATAACGGTATCTACTGATCTGTAGATTGTTGAATGCGATGCAGAAGTTTGCTGCGGACCAACAGAGAGGTCACTGCTGCTGAACTGGGCCGGGCCTGGTTCTGTTCTGAACACAGGAAGCCTGTCTCACACACACACACACACACACACACGCACGCACACACACACACACACACACACACACAGACAGGGTGTGTGTGGAGCTGAAGTGGTTTGCATCGTGAGAACATTGATGTTTCTGTTCAGGAAGGAATCCTGGTTCCCACTGTGGACACAGACAGGACGTCCAAATATGGACATGTTGACTGAATCTGAGATGGTGTGACATCACAGCCGATACCAGGATAAACGGTTCTGGGTCCAGAACCAGAACCATGAGAAAAACATCCAGAACAAACTAACCTGCTGAGGATCAGGAAGCAGTCAGGATTTATTCTCTGGTGTTTGACTGAAGATGAAACCAAAAGTTTCTCCTGCAGCAGAAATAAAATTTAAACCTGTAAAATAATAAAACCTGTTTGATCATTTCCTGGATAAGGAGCCAGATTTATCCTCTGGTTCTGGTTCTGGACCGTGGGTTGTCATGACGAGGAGCAGACAATCCCTGGAAACCCAGCAGAACTCTCCAGGTTTTCCTGGAATGTGTCTGAAGCTCGGCCTGCAGGGCCAGACCGGACCGGACCGGACCGGACCGCCCTGCTGGGTCCGAACACCCCGCTGCTCTTCCTCCCATTATGAAACTAAAGAAACAACGGACCGGGTCGGACTGGGCCGAGCCGGGTCCTCCTCCTGTCCAAACAAACAGAGCCCAGCCTCTGCACCAACAGAACCAGAACCGACCCAGAACTCCTCTCAGGTTGTTTGTTTTAACGAGCCTCCAGGAATGCTTTACATCAGGAAAGGTCAAAGGTCAGCTGGCTGCAGGTTTCAATTAGAGCTGGATCAGATGGACCCAAACAGGAAGTTCTGACAGAACCAGCTAACCGGACCCGTTACAGTAACTAATGCAGCTGGACGATAAATCACTCAGGAGTTTTTATGATAAAACATTATATTGTTTATCCAGTAATATAACAGTAAAGGAATAATAACTGCTAAGATCAATAAACCTTAAATTCTCATAAACATTTAAAACTGGAGCTGGAAACATTTGAACAAACAAATAAAATGAATGATGAAGTCTGTCCTTCTGAGACCAAAACCCTGGAGAGTTCATCATCCAGCTTTTGGTAGAAAGAAAAACAATAAATCATAAATATGGAAATTATTGATAAAGTTTTAATTTATCATGTGATGAACTGATTTATTCCTGGAGCAGCAATGGGAACGGCAACGTTTCAGAAACAAGACAAACTGAGATAATAATCACCTCCACTAGAGAAACGAGGCTTCTGCTGCAGCAGAACCAGAACCAATCAGAGCCACCAGAACCTTCAGAACCAATCAGAGCCACCAGAACCTTCAGAACCAATCAGAGCCACCAGAACCTTCAGAACCAATCAGAGCCACCAGAACTGCATCATGTCGCCTCCAGCAGGATTCCTCCCATCAGCCCCTGGCCCGTGGCCCAGTCAAAGCGCAGTGGGGAAACCCGTCCTCAGTGGACAGAAGCAGCGATTGTGGCTGCAGACGGCGGCTCCTCTGGACGGCGCCGGAGGCCCGGTTCTGTTCTCAGTCTAATCGGGTTAGACTGAGTCAGAGATTCTTCTGGGTCTGGTTCCTCCCAGCAGAATGAACTCCCTGTGACCCGCAGGGTGCTGGGACACAGACTGCTACAGCTGCAGAAACGCTCCAACAGCGGGGCAATCGGGGGGGAGAGAGAGAGAGGACTGCAGGAGACAAGATGGCCGCCGGCTGCTCCAGATCAACAGAGGTCAAGAGGTCGTTCTCATCCGTCCATCTGAGGAGGACGGGTCTCTGCTACAGGAGCCTGAGAGGGACATGTTCATGTCCTCCAGCAGAGGGAACCAACCTGGACCCGTCCTGGTTCTGACCCAAAACCATTCATTTCTCTAAAACATTACTAAATATAATGAAAAGGTTTAATATGAGACAAATCATCTGATGGAAACGCTCTGACCAAGACCACCAACCAGGAGGCGGGGCTTAGCGCCGCCAATCCAGCTCATGTACTCACTGCTAATGTGCTAATGGCAGAAAAACAACTCACTGTCACCAGCAGTCATGCTAACTAGCATTAGCATTCATGACAGGCTATGCTAGCTGCAGCGTAGCAGGGAGAAAGGAGGGGAGAGTCTGAGCAATGCATCCACAAGAGTGATCGACAGCGCTAACTCCCTCCTCCTGGATCTTTTTCACACATTATCTGTCCCATACTGTCACAGCATGATAGGTTAAATATAAATGCAAAAAACAATTTTTTAATCAAAATTTCATACTGTAGCTTTAATGTTCAGCCTGAAATCA
>NW_006802807.1:0-3018 GCF_000485575.1 Poecilia formosa
GCTGTGTGTATGGAAGAGTGTACACCAAAAGGCCAATATCCCTGTGATGAAACAGTCTTTGAACTTTGTTGTCTGCTTATGGTAGAAAACAACTGGGAGCCCCCAAGAGATCCGCTTATTGCCGCTGATTTGTATATAAGGTTAAGAGAAGAAATACTTCAAAGTACTTAGCAACTTTCAGTGTACATAAAGATAATTTAAAAAGTGTTGCTGTTTATCTCAGTCCTGCCATTGGATAGTTTTTGCAATGTCTGATAGGTGCCCTCTGCACTGCATTTAAAGACATTTTGTGAGCAAGAAAACATATTTTTGATGTCATTCTGCTAGAACATGAAAGTTTATTGCTGTTATAATTTAATTGTAGAGTTCTGACATGACCTAACATTAGTTTTCAAGGCGTTACTGTGCTGATAAAAGAAAAACATACAGTTTGGATGGCATGTTTTTATTTCCCAGTCCGTAGTTTGGTTTGCTTTCACACTGCTATTAGAAGGAACAATGCTGATGTAAACTTAATTATTGTTCTATGATAATCAGTTATGTACCAAATGTCAATCCTTTTAAATGGGTATGCACTATGCTTCATGAAAAATGATTTTTATAACTTTCAATTGCACTTTTGTATTCAACAGCAAATACTAAAGACTAACACCTTGACCTTCCTTAACAGATGTGTGGTGTGAAGAATAAATATTTTCAGACATGAAAAATTCTTAATGAACTGATCCATCTTTGCCATTTGCAAGTGTTGAAACTTTTCAATATAAATTTGTTTCTTGTTTTATTCCACATCTATTCCAGACCCAATTACTAAATAACAAATGAATTTATAAGCCTTACTCCTTACACATCTTCAGATATGTCATTGTCATCTTCTGGATCTTTCAGTTTTGTTGCAATGTAGAAGCGTAACATTGACGGTCTCGCTGCTTCATACATTTTGCCAATGGTCAGGCCGGAGTCTTCAGTAAGGTGGCTCTGTTTAAAGTCTAAACCTCAAACTCAAAATCTGTTTCAGGTCCCTTAGGAGATGTGCCATCATGAAAAAAAAGGGCATTTCCTTCTTGAAGAATGTCTTTTAATCCAGCATCAGTGGCCATTTGAATTTTTCTAGTGCCACCTCCCTGCTTCGCTCTCACCTGTTTGGTAGTTTTTCCATCATTATGTATCCATCTAATCTAACATTTCGTGTTCCTTTTGGCTTCTTTGTCTGTCTTGTACAGAAAAAGAAGGTCTCCTGTGTACTTTCCTTTCTGTTCTTCATTTTCTCATGAATCTTTTGAACAAGTCCATGTTTTCTTTTGGATAAGGGCTATTTGCTTTTGCAGTAGTTGAAAGCAGCAATTCTGTCTCCATAAGAAGGTAGGTAGTTTTCAAGTGCTGCATTGTCCATGAGACCTATGACATCACAGTCAATCTGCACACAAACAGATGAGAAAGGACAATTATTTACACTGCAAATCAACGTTAAAGTTACCTTTAATAATGTATCCTTAGGTCCATGCTTAAAGCGATTTACTGTTTACGGGAGAATTACAGTAATAGCAGCAGTAAATGTTCAGTTCTCTATTTTACTGAAAAAGACGAAGGACTGGATTGGTTAGCATGCAAGTATAAAACAGATTTGGAAATATAGAGTCAATTTAAGGTAAAAGGCATCATGCATAAAAACACACAAGGAAATGTTAACAGTTCATTTTTTTATTACAAAAATTAAACATCACATTAAGTTTGATTTCGTTAAATGAAGCCTACCATTTCCACACCTGTGCAATAAATGTACTGATAGTGAAGCTCAGGGAGTGAGATGTAATTTCAGTCCTGAGCATCACATAGTGCAGGAAAATGATTTCGTGATTCTCAAATTGTAACTTTTTTAAACGCCGTAACACAAACAAATGACAAAATAGCATAGTTGGTGTTGGAAAATATAGAGAAGGGATCCTACGATCAGATCTACAGACAGCCGCAGATCGGTGGCTGTACGACTTGCACCAGATCGATGCAAGTCATACATTTTCCTTTTAAATATATGCATATATAAACGTTTCTGTCCTCCACTGAACTAAAAGTTGCACAGTTTAACACCGCAGACATCTTATTTAGAAGGTGGCTGACATACAGCTAACCTTAGTTTCATTATAAAACATTCAAACAGAAAAACAATAAAATAAACGCATCAAACACTTACGGGACAATTCCAGCAATCAACAGCTGTTACATCCTTACAGCTGTGTGATTTATTCCTATAACCGCGTAAGCTAACAAACATGCTAACAACTAGCCATAACCGTTCGTATTTAGAGACCAAACTATCTCATTTGATTTACTCACCTTTTGTTCTTCCATTAGTGCAATGGAAGCTTCGGGGACTCCTCTGGCACGCAAAAACTCACTTAAATCAGACATCTTTCTCCAGAACGCTAGTTAGCTGTCCGCCACAACTCGCATCTGTGGGTCTGAAGCTGGTTGCTTGTCTGGGTCACAAGTTTTTGTTTTTTTTTTGTTTTTTGTTTTCCTCTGAATTCTGAAGGGGAAAAAAATATATATATATTTGGGCCACTGATTTTTCCCCCCCTCTGAATTCAGAAAAAAAAAATTTTTGGGCCACAATTTTTTTTTATTTATTTTTTTTTACTTTTTTCCCCTCTGAATTCGGAGAATTTTTTTTTTCTGACTCTATTTTTTATTTTTTTTCAGTGGCCCTAATCCTCTTCCGTATAATGGAGACTGAGAATCCATTTTGTTTTTGTTTTTGGTTGTTTTGTTTATTTAGTTGATCAGTTCCAGTGTTTAGTTTTCTTTTGAAAATAAAGTGTATCTATTTTTGGCAGGACATCTCTTGCATTATTATGTCATTACCATTACATCAGCTTAAAATGGTCTTCAAACAATATTATCGTTTATCGCAATAATTTTAGAGACAATTAATTGCTCAGCAAAACTTGCTATCGTGACAGGCCTATATTAGGAAAAGATTTTAGATATTAGTTTTATTTCCTTGCAGGACATTCTGTC
>NW_006802808.1:0-3017 GCF_000485575.1 Poecilia formosa
GTAAATCTAAAGAATTAATTATTCTCTAACATTGACTTAGATTATCTGACACAAGAGCCTACATTAGAAATTAAACAATGTAACGTATATTATGAAACTTATATTTTGTGTTATACCATTCACCAGCAAAGTTTACACAGGTGCTAAAGACTATTATTTATATGTAATTATATGTTATTCTTTCACTCTGTCAAAAGTAAGATACATCCCAAATCTTCTGTTTTTGTTTTGAAGGTTTCCTAAAGACACAATGTGAGGAAGAAGTGGGAGATATCTATAAAGAGAGACAGATTCACTGCAGCACGGATGAATCTTGCATCGGATTTTGGACTCAATCTCAGCTGCTGAATCTCTCTGAAGCTAGAACTCGTCGACTGAAAAACATATACATATCTATATGTATGTATATATACATATAAACATGTATCCAATATATATTATTCAGTATTAATCATTTATTTGTGTTTGTATATTTATATAAATATGCAGTGGTGGACGAAGTACTCAAAAAATGTACTTAAGTAAAAGTACAAATACACAGACAAAAATGTACTCAAGTAAAAGTAAAACTACCACATTAACATTTGTACTTAAGTAAAAGTAAAAAAGTACTGGCTTTTAAAAATACTTAAGTATTAAAAGTAAAAGTACTTGCTGAATACATAACCTAATCGCTAATATCATTAAGTGAACTGATCGTATTTAATTTTAATACATTAGAAATGTGCCATTTTAATGAACAATGCCACAGATAAAGCATGTTTTATTTGTGTTTACTCTGTAACATAGTTTAGACTTAGATATGTGACTCTATGCATCATAATTTCAGGGATGGAAACATCTTGTCTCCTGTCCTAACATAGCATGAATTTCACTTTTGTTTTTGCCACTAATGGCTTTTATTTTTAAAGAAATCCAACAGAAAGGGGATGGAAAGAAGGTGAGTGGGGGAGGACATGCAACCGAGGAGCCACGTAGCAGAGTTGTAAGTGAAGACCACCTACCCAAGACCAAGTCAAGACCAGCACCCCACGCTACATGACACAAAAACATTAAGTTTTACCTTCAAAATTGCTTCTCAAATTGATCTGAAAGATCCACATTCCCATAAAACACCTAGATATTAAATACTTACAGCTGAAATAAATTTAATCAGTAAAGAGCCGTCCAGAAGAATCAGATCGTTCCTGAATGTCATATCAATGCAGACTTTAAGCTTTCCTTCCAAGTGATGCTAAAAGTTGGACGAAGTCCCCACCATCTGTGAAAGCGAAGCGCTGCTGGTTTTACATGTCGCCATATCTTATGATTTATGCAGCGCTATTATATTACTGACGATCAGACAGACATCTTCTCCCGCTCAGAGAGACCCTGAACTTCACATTTTAACGGACAAAAAGCGCAATGCGACTTGGATGTAACGAGTAACGCGATGCTTTTGTAGAAATGTAGTGAAGTAGAAAGTACAGATACTTACTGTAAAATGTAGTGGAGTAAAAGTAGAAAGTATCCATTATTAAATCTACTTAAGTAAAGTACAGATACACGAAAAATGTACTTAAGTACAGTAACGAAGTACTTGTACTTCGTTACTTCCCACCACTGTAAATATGTATTGATATTACTAAATTTATTAAATAAATTATGAACAGCGTTTGCTTTGTAATATGCTCTTCATGCATCAATCAGAATATTCCATTCCTATTCTATTGTTATAGCCACTAAGCATATTTAAATATGCTGAACTATGTATTAAAACATACTTAAAAAATACAATTGTTTATAAATGTAGCGTTGATAGATGTTTGAATATGGTTTCCAGTAACAAAAAAGCGTTTTATGATCGATTAAATGGGCTGATACGTCATTGTGCTGCTAAACACATGTCGGCTAATATGGTGAGTGGAGTGATGGACCGCTCCAAAATGGCCGCCCTAAATCTCGTCAGCGACAATAGGCGAGAGCGGTCCATGAGGGTCTATTCTTATATTATGTCTAAATATATGACACTTTAAAATCCATGTCTATGTTTTGTTTTCTTCGTCTGAGAGGAGGTGTCATGATTCAGGTTTTGGTGAGGTGAGATGAGACGCAGGCAGGCCCAGGATGATGATGAAAATAATTAATTTTAATGAGTCCAAACAGAGACGGCACAGGGAACAACAGACTGACGACATAACACACGGCGAGGATCCGACACAGACAAAGACAACAGGTGGGGTTAAATACACAGGGAAGGTAATCAGGGAACTGGATACAGCTGGGAGCAATCAACAGGGAAGGCAGATTCACAGGGGAAACTGGACTAACACAGAAAAACCTAAAAAACTACACAGAAAACACAGATCCTAACAGGAGGGTGAGTGGAAGAGCGAGAGAGTGTTTGTACATTTTCTACCTTTGGCTATTTTTCTACTGTTTTTCACTGTATGTTTATGTTTGCTTAGTTGTGATTTTTTTTTTTTGTTGTTGTTTTGTCACGTTTTAAGAAAGTTAGTTCGGGTGTGGACGTCAGGTGCTGGGGCTTTCTCTACGCTGACACGGAATAATGGCAGGTGGGTGCTGGCTCTTCGTACAGCGTGGAGGAGGTTTTGTTTAGCTGTAGGGGAATTGGACATGCGTTCATCAAGTCTCAGCTCGAGGAGATGTGGTTTTGTTTGTTGAAAAAGTTGCCAGAGTCTGGCATTTCTGTGAATGCCTTGTTTTTGATGGAAGGACCAAAACTTACGTAGTACGAAATAAAAGCATAAATATATATTTGGTTTTTCCTTATTCTTACACATGAGTTTCCCTCAAGAAGTGTATATAATTTTCATTTCCCCTAAACATGCGTTTGTGTCAAGAAAATTGGATATTTTGTTTGGTCTTTTCCTTATACAAGCCTTCCTTTTGTCATTACCTCCTGCATAGACATAATATAAGAATAGACCCTCATGGACCGCTCTCGCCTATTGCCGCTGACGAGATTTAGGGCGGCCATCTTGGAGCGGTACACAACTCCACTCAGCGTTATGTGT
>NW_006802809.1:0-3000 GCF_000485575.1 Poecilia formosa
CAAGAATATTCATTTAGAATTAAAAATAACTCACCCTGAATTACCATGTAATAAAAGTGTGTCATTAATGAAGGGGAAAAAACTCAATCCAGACTTTAAGTAAGTTTAGGGTCTGGTTCGCAGAGTATGCAGTTACATTTTTTTTCCCCAATTATTCAATGATTTTTTTTATTTTTTTTTACCTCAGTTAAGTAAAATAAAATTGTAATCAAAACTTTTGGAATTGGAATGATTTCTTTTTTAAAAACAAAATGTTTTGTTTAAATAACTTTTTTCTAAATTAAATAACTCATTTTTGTCTCGTGAACTTAAAAAGTTATTTGCCAAACAAACTTTTATTTGCACACATCAGAAATATTTTCTTGTGATTTTGGGCCCTGCCCACGACATCATGTGAGAAAAAAGTTTTTTAATCGCTGTTCAGAATCAGGGTCACATGTGCCTCTGCAGTCTATCTGTTAGGTATATTAGCTGGAGCAGGGAAGTATGAAAGATTTGGACATGTCTGGAGGAGCAGAGCTGCAGGAGCCAACTACTATGAGCCAAGATGAAATGGAAAAACCCATTTGTGTGAGATATAAACTGCAGATCTAGTCAGGTTTTGATGGTGAGCTGAAAGTCCAGGCCTAGAGTCGAAGAAAGATTGCACTTTTTGGTGTGCGAAGACTTCTGCTTCTCCTGCCTGGCTGGTAGGAGGCTCCTGCAGCCAATGAACAATTTTGCCCCCACTCTGATCTGACTTTTGTCAGCCCGTGACCTGCACCAAGCACTTTATGCTTTATAATTAACTGACCTGGGACTGTAACCTAGTCTGTCTGCTCCTTCATGAGTTCGTATCTATCTTCTGAGAAAACTAGCGCATTGACCTTATTGGTCACACGTGATTCATATGGGAATCACGTGATTCACACATTTCCACATGTGATTCACACATTTCCACATGTGAGTCACACATTTCCACATGTGATTCACATGTGATCCACATGTGATTCACACATTTCCACATATGGTCACATGCGATCACATGTGGAAATGTGTGATTCCCATGTGATCACATGTGATTCCGCCATGAAACGTTCCAAAATCACACATATACGTGTGCTTTCACATGTGATTCACATCATTCACACATCATTTACATGTCAAAATTTATGTGATCACATGTGACTTTCACATGTGATTTTCATGGGATTTTTTTGTAAGGGCTACAAAGGAGGTCAATTGTTCATCTATAATTTTCTCCATTATTTTACATATATGAGAAGTGAAAACTATTGGTCTGTAACTACCCGGACTTGACCACTCTTTACCTGGTTTTAGGATCAGAACTGGGATTGCTTCTTCATGCTTTAGGTAAAAAGCTACTTCATAGACATTATTATACAAGTCTAATAAAACCTGTTCAGATGATTCACTAGATTTATTCATAATAATGTGAGAAACACTATCTTTTTCTTCTAGCATATTATATTTTCATTCATTCTACAGTCTCTTCTTGTTTTTCTGTACAAAAATTGCCACAGTTTTGAACTTTAACCATTTAAAAACATATTTGCCTTCTCTTCCTCTGTTACAGCAGTAACATCTAATCTTTCACAGTTGGATATCCATGTTCTATTTAAATTAATTTGTGTATATATTTCCACAAATTTCTGTTTCTCTATTAAAAGGTTCCTCCAAGAAATATTTTTTTTTGGTTTTAGAAAGAGCGTGTAACTTTTTATATGGAATAAAATTCTAAAAGTTCTTTTTTTTAATAATATAAAAGTTTATTTTGATATTTTATTGCAACATCAAATTACTTTGTCCACAATGATGTTCTTATGTTTTTCTGTTTTCCTTTGAATTGTTTCACATGCAGTACCCAAAATAACTTCACAGGCAGAAATATTTAAATTAATATTCAAATCAATACTAACCCTTGGCATTTTTCCTAATTAACTCTTCAAAAGATCAATCTTTCTACACCTTCATTATCATATTGTCCAGTGTCTAAACCAATTTGTATTAGTTTGGGATAGTGATCACTTCCTGCCTTTGAATTTCTTAAAACATTTGAATTACTAATCCCTGCAAGACTCAAAATTAAGCCTATTACTGATTCAGATCTATCTCTAATATTAACCCTTGTTTCCTCGCCATTATTATGAAAACCAAGTTCTTTACATCTGTTCTTTCTTCCACCACTGTGGGGTAGCATCATTAATACTACCGAGTTCTGATATGCAGTGAAATTGAAGTCACAATACCCCACTGGGTATTGTGACTTCAATTTCACACATTACAGTACAATCACTCATGTTTTCTTTTACATCATATGGAATGATAGGTGCATGTGAAACACCTGCTGGTAATGTCACGGAGCCAGATGCCACAGCACACCTTCAAGGATTCTCCTGTTCATGCCTCCACTGAACAGGAGAGCCGCTCTTAAGGAAATGATAACTTTCTTTTGACTAATAGGTTTATATTTTACATTTTAAATTAAGTTTTTTACCTCAGTGAAAAACTTAATGGAGAAGAATGGCATTGCTGATTTTGTGTAGTTATTTGATAGATACTAGCTCCCCCAAGTGGACCTTTTCTCTAACTGCAGAAGATAAAAAGATCAGGTTGTCATCATATAAAACTGAACATCCGTCCTGTTTACTTGAACTTCAGTGAGGGACATCATCTGGGGAAGTTCAGAAAATAACATCTGCCTGACAGAGAACAAACTTTGTTCATCAGTGATAGATGACAAGGATGCCAGGTCTGCTCTGTGGCCTGTCATTGAACAGGCTCGCAAGGATGGGAAGAGGGCCAACTTTGTGGGACGTAAAGCTGACCCGCATGGAAAGGAAAAGCCACAGGCGTCTGGAAAATAATGTTTTTTACTCAGCAGTAAGCACTACCTTTTACAAATGGTTAATTTTGGTAGTGGCTTCGAATTTTATTTTAGGAGTCATTTTAAATGGGTCACCTTTTATTAAACTATTTTTCTTTAACGTTCATAAAGCA
>NW_006802810.1:0-3000 GCF_000485575.1 Poecilia formosa
GTCGTTTTATACGATAAGCATTTGATGACGCAGATTTAACAGGTGTTTGTGTGCGATAAGCATTTAATGACGTAAATAAACAGATGTTTGTGTGCGATAACATCGATTTTGATTTGGGCGTGGCACTTTAATCCATCAAACTCGATTAATTAAAATTTGACAGAAGCTTGTACCCTTAGTTTTAACGTGTAAAACCGTTCAAAGCTGAAGTGGCTCTAATAAATAAGTTAATATTGGTGAATTATTGATACCATGAGCTCCTCCATCTTCTTCTTCTGATGATTTCTCCTCCAATCAAAGCAGCTTCAGCCTCAACATCTGGATCCAGGATGAGGAATTAAAGAGTTAATAAATGTTGGATGTTCAGGTCAGCCTGTGATTAAATGTGACTGAATCATCAGAGACGTTCAGTAAAGATGTTCAGGATAAACAACTAAAGAATCAGAAACTCTGACATTTGCTCCAAACTGATGGCATAAAGACTTTTTTCCATCCAGACTCGTTTCCACTCAGTGATTCTCCTCTGATCTCAGAGTTTTCCTCGTTTCCAGGCAGATTGTGTCTCTTCACATGTTTCAGGTTCAGCTGCAGAGTTTTAAAACTGACTTTGTCCCTCCGAGCAAATTAAACTTTAGAAACTCTAAACTGACCTGGATGAATCTATTGTACAGGTTTAAGAAAATGTGAAGAATTAAAACTCTGAGACAGATTTAGAAGTGAAAATATTAATTTCCATAATTTAACAAAAAGTATCAGAAAACTTCTGAACCAAAGCATGACAGAACATATTTTACTTTATTTTACATAGCCTATTTTACATGTTTTCAATGTGTAAACATTTACACTTTAATAAATAGTAAAGAAAAACAACTATCAGCTGTTTTCAGAAGAAAGTTTTAACAGCTACACTCAGACTTAACCTTTAAAATCAAACCATATACATTTGTTTACTCAAATATTTCTTCATTATGTCTTTAACATTAATACACTTTTAATAAATAAATAATATGTTGTGTTGTTTTCATTAGACCTTCATATCAGTGTTTTTAGAATCCAGCCATCGTTTCTTAGAGAAACTAATTTGTTTTATTATACATTTTCTTACTAGTTTGCATTTTAAAAACACAACACTGATATAAAACATAACTAATAAGAGCTAAAAGTCCCAGTGAAACATGAACTCAGATTCTTCCTCGACTGTCTGGTTGTAGAGTCTCAGTCGGAGGTTGAAGCTGATCAGCAGCTGCTGGAGAGAAAAGGAGAAACTTCAGTTCAGACCTGGAATCAGATGGATCTGCTTCAGCTTCAATATAATTATTTAATGATTCAGCAACATTTACAAATGATAACATGAAGAACAGTTTTCTGGAAGTTTTCTCTGAACTTCATCTCACAAACATCTGGCTTGAAATGATCAGATGAATAAACATCAGTGAAGTGATGAAGAACATCAGGACAGATGTTGGATCAGCTGGTTCATAAACATTCAGTTATTTTTCATCAACATGGTGGACAAAACAGGAAAGATCCATGTTGAAACAGATCATTACTGCCACCTTGTGGTGATAACCAAACACAGCAGCAGTAAAACACCAGAACATGTTTACAAAATGTCATAAAATGTTATAATTCTTGATTTTTATATAAACAAACTTGTGAAATCTGGATATTCACTGAACAGTTTTTTAATTTTCTTTTTCTTCTGTTGAATAATCACGTCTATTATTTAATGTCTAAACTGTTCAGAGTTTGTAAACTAAAAATATGCAAGAAATTGTTGCTGAGAAAACATTTGTAAAATATCTCTGAATAGAAATATCTCCCCTGTCTGTCTCTCCTCTCCTCTCCTGTGTGCGTGTGTGTGTGTCTCTGTGTTACCCTGTGAAAGACTAGTAACCTGTCCAGGTGACCCTGCCTCTCATCCGAAACATTAGCTGGAGAGGCAGCAGCACCTTCTGACCCCAATAGGGACAAAGGTGTTAAGAAAATGGATGGAT
This sequence comes from Poecilia formosa, assembly GCF_000485575.1. Taxonomy (NCBI): domain Eukaryota; kingdom Metazoa; phylum Chordata; class Actinopteri; order Cyprinodontiformes; family Poeciliidae; genus Poecilia; species Poecilia formosa. Next base: position 1,998 of record NW_006802810.1, read on the forward strand.
AATTCAAAAGTACATCATAAATATCTTTGGTCTCAGGAACAACCAGCTGATTAATCATTTAAACCTAATAACAGTTCAATGGTTCTGATCGAGTCCAGAAACATTTTATAAATTTAAAACAGGAAACTGAAACAATATAATAATGATTATTATAATCAAAAACATTAGATTCATAAAGATCTAATGTGGCGGAAAAATTAGCACACTCACCTCAAGGCAAACTTTCGATGGGTATTGTATTTTTTTCTACATTTGTCATATGATTAGATTTGTTTTTGTTACTTTTATTTATCAATGCAATAGTCAGCATTATAAGTAGAGCTGCTATCAGTCCCACAGTGATGGAGATGATGCTCCTTCCTCTCTCTGGTTCTGGAGTCAAAGTTGGTCTCTGAGTTTGGATCTGATCAGCAGCTGATGGGAGATAAATCAGAAATATTTATTAATATTTGATGAAAACTGAGATCCAGGAGGATTCATGTAGAAGATGAAGATGTTGGTTCATCAACACAGGAATCAGAAATTGTCAGAGGAAAATATATTTGATTTCTTCTCACCAGTAACGTTGAGTCGACATGCTCCAGAGTTGAATCCATCTCCAGTTTTCACGTCACACAGATACAGACCAGAGTCTTCAGTCCTCAGTCTGGACACATGGAGTCTGATTCGTCCTTCTCTGAGGACGTCTTTGTCACTCTGGACTCGTCCTGAAAACTGATCATCCTGAAAAGCTAGAAACTCAACTCCATCACGATGAACATATATTATCCCGCTCTTCACTGAGGTTCTAAATTCACAGTAGATGAACAGTTTCCTGTAGGATCCCTGAGTCCTGGTGGTGAAGGTCCACTCCAGAGTGATGCTGTGGTTCTCCTCTGCCTCATAGCTGCTCTGGGTCACATTCACTACAAATGTTGCTGCTGAGGAGACAGAGAGGGAAAGAGAGGAGCAGACACACTGAGAACTGGAACATGGGAGTCTTTCAGCTCCATCTAGAGAGCTT
>NW_006802811.1:0-2985 GCF_000485575.1 Poecilia formosa
ATGTTTTAACGAGATACGTATCACGTTTTAACGAGATTACTATCACGTTATAACAAGATACTATCACGTTTTAACAAGATACGTATCACGTTATAACAAGATACTATCACGTTTTAACAAGATACGTATCACGTTTTAACAAGATACTATCACGTTTTAACAAGATACTATCACGTTTTAACAAGATATGTATCACGTTATTACGTGATAGCCTCGAAATTTTTTTTCCCTGTGTGATAGCAATGCGCTTCCTCGGGCATGTCTTTTCTACTCCGTTTAAGAATCGTAAAACTGTCTCGAAGCAAAACCTTCAGCTCCGGTGTTGGTCTTACTTTAGTTATTATGTCCTGCTTCATTTGAAAATCCACTTTAGAAAACTGTTTAAGTGTAGAAATGTAGTCTTTCATGTTGACGTCGAAAGAGAGGAGGAAACAAATATATCGCTGTACTTTACTTATTTACTGTATGGCGAGCTCCATGGCTAGCTCACTGTGTCTTACTCTGCAGTTGTGGAGTCACAATATCTGGGATCATGAGCGCCCCCAGCGATGAGGCAAGAGAACTGCCTGCCTCACCTCGAGTCTGTTCTCTGCCGTTTCTGATCGCTCCTCCGCACACAAAACGCATACACATACAGTTGTTGACAAAAAAAACACTGTACATTATATACATAAGCTAAATTATGTAAAATCAGTCCATATATTAAATGTTTTTTTAGTCATTTTATTGCCGGCGTACAGACAGGACGAATATGCGCCCATAGAATGGCAGCCAGTGCAGTTAGCGAGAAGTTGCGCAATCCCAGGTCGCTGCTGCCTCACCAGCTTCGTTTCTGAGCATTGAATGGGAAAATGCGAAAATCCAGCGATTTTGAAGAAAGAATCATCAGAATTGGTTAAGCTAAGTAAAAACAATAGATACTTTATAGTACAAACCATAGGGTGAAAATAGCAATATAAATGATTTTATTATTATGTATTATTTTTCCATGATGACAAGTGAGGCTCTGCCTCACCTGCCTAACCTGACCGCACCTCTTTAAAGAATGTCTTTATATCAGACATCCTGACATAAGACACGGTACTGCGACTGTCACCGCGAATCGCGACGCACCTCAAAGCCCCGGTACCACCTGGTACCACTTGCTCTCTGTTCGCTCTGCTTCTCCTTAAAGCTAGGGTTAAAGGGGTTAAAGCCGCTGCAGACGGGATCTGGGCTAGAGGTGAGCGGCTGTAAATATTAATTATTGCAGAACCTCAAGTGAGGAAAATTCGGCCCATAGCAATTGGAGTTCACGAAATAAACATCAGCAAAAATACTGTAGCAATAATTAGAACTGCAGCATAAAGCCAAACATGCTACAATTAAATGAATCAAAATGTCCCCAAAGCATCAGCGGCCTGGTGTAGGGGTGACCGGGGGATTCCTGGTAGATTCCAGAGATGTGCATCGCAGCAGCTGTTCATGCAGGGCCAGACCAAGGTAATATGGGGCCTTAGACAGAACCCTCCCGCCCCCCGAAACCTTTCCCAGTAAGAACCTCAGCATCACTAACGTTTAGATATAGATAAGGTGAAGTCTGTGAGAGAGAGACCAGGTTTATTGGCCGAGTTTAAAATCAATCAGTGACCTGGTCTCCCTCTCACAGACTTCACTTTGGTTGTTCGCTGTGATGTATTTGTGATCAAACACAAAGGTTACACCATATTGTAGCCATGGTAACGCAACAAATTATCAAGATGATTCCTCACACGTTTACAAAGTAAACTAATTAAATCCAAAATGTTAAAAAAAAAAATTCTCAGGTGAATGCATTAAATAAAATTCAATAACACTGTCATTCTCTATAAATTAATGCTACAGGTTTAGATCTATGGTCTGTTTTACAATTAAACCATTTCTAGGGGCCCCTGAATGTCTGGAGGTCCTTACCAGCCGCTACTGAGTTTTCTTTGCCTTGATATCCCAGTTTTACAATTCTACATCTCAGAGATGCTAACATAAAAAAAATTATATAGAGTTAACCCCTTTGAGCTTTTTAGATCTATAAAGCAGTCTGCAGTCAAGTTGTTGTAGAGGTTAAATAGATATTATTAGGGCTTAATTAGTAAAATGGCAGCAAATTAACCCTGTTTAACAGCTACAGTCTCAGTTCAACTCAGTCCTCCAGGACTGTCAGCAGCAGAAACAGTAACACTATACCTGTTGGGGAAAATATACTACATTTGCTTTGCATTGTCCCCACATGATGGCAATGATATAGTAGGATCCAATTAAATTATTGATTAATATGGGTTGTTGCTATGTTGTTCTACGGTGTTTTAAGATCTTGTTCAATGTACCCTTTTTTAACTTTGAGCCCCCTCCCCCTCAAAAGGTCTCTGCACGGCCCTGTGTTTCTTTATAACAGAATGTTTGACAGACATTCTTTATATCTGTTGGTGGTTCCGACTCAGGCTGCCTGTAGCGAATCACTGGGGCAGAATGATAAAGTTAAAGTTCCAAGTTTTCTCTGCAGCTGCAGTGCAGTGATTGAAAGAGCAACACATTCTCACTCCCAACTCGTCACATATTGACGCAGAGGGTACCCCCTTTGCGTCAATAATTGACGAGAAGGGTTCTCTCATTGAATGCTGAAAACTGAAAACTAGTGTGGTGACATTCATATTTTATAATCCTTCTAAACTTTACTCTTTACATGGATTTAGACATTTTCTCAAATTAATTTAACATTGATTTTAACCACTTTACAATGGCCACAGAAATGGGAACTAAGTCCAAAACAAGTTGTCTTTGCTTATAAACGGTCTCTATAGGTTTTCTGTTTCTGTGAGAATTTTGACATTTTAGGACATTTTAGGACTGAACTCCTTAAGTCACAAGTTCAGTTTTCTTCTGGCCCAAGGTCTTTCTGCATGGAGTTTGCATGTTCTCCCTGTGCATGGTGGGTTCTTTCAGGGTTCTCCGGCTTCCTCCCACAGTCCA
>NW_006802812.1:0-2973 GCF_000485575.1 Poecilia formosa
TGAAATGGAGGCAAACAGTAGTCTGTAGCTAAGCTAACTATGCTAAATGGTTGCTAATCTCACAGTCTATCCTCTTGGAGAAAATCTGGTCTACAAATTTTCACTTGTCTTTCTTTCTCTCTCCTTTTGAAAACCTGATTTTATTGCTTTTCTTGGCAGCATAGCAGTGGCGGTGCTATGCAATTAAATAAACACAAGTTAATTTAAAAAAAACAAAACAAAAAAACAAAACAAATATGACAATATGACCCTTTGCACTGTCTTCACCAAGATGGATGTCCAAACCTATGCTCTCATGTATAAAGCCTGTCAAAATACGTACATGTGGTAGCCTAATATCGCTTTTATTTAGTTGATTTCGCAGTAAAATGGTCACAAGGTGCTGTGCGGTCGGCTGCACAAACAGACAAGGGCCAAAACCAAGCTTGTAATTTTATTTTAATGAGGAAAGATGGAGCGATGGATAGTAGCCATCAATCATAATGACCGGCAGCTCTTGGTGTAACCACGGATTTACAGCAAACACTTTATACAAGGTAAGAAGATTAACGTTCATATACTTTATAAGTATGATTAGAAAGATATCAAATATCGCATTATGGAGAAGGTACGAGTCTAACCATCAGTAACCATGGAAACAATGCCACGCAGTCATGTAGCCTAGCATGTATGGAGAAAAATGAGTAGCGTCTTGTCTTTTGTACGTTTTTAAGGCTGCTCCGGTTTAAGGGGAAACGCTGTTTATGACATAGTGACATAAATCATGTGGTGTGAATTCAGGCCAAGTCGGTAATTTGATCAACACGTCAGGCGGTAGGAGGTTCGGGTCGGTTTCCAAGCTAGCTGTAATACCGCTGTCTATGAGCCCCAACCAAGTGTGTTACGTTCACAGACAAATTAGCCCTACTCTAACAAGTAGAAACCACAAATAAAATGACAAAAACAACTTGAAAAACAACTTTAGCCGCTCAGTTTAATACTACCGATTCTCACTTCCGATGTACATCATGGCGCTTTGAATGATTAAGTGACGTAGTTGCAAAGGGTCAATACTAGGGTATCCCCTTTGTCACAAATGCTGTTTTAACCTAAACAATGTAATATTATGTAGCCGGGTGGTAAATTTTGGTTAAATAATTGCACTGTTTCAAAGTGTTGGTTTTCTTTTATTGTTACAGTAGCAATGCTATTAAGTGATTTTGTTTCAGTTATGTAATTTTATTTCCTATGTGTATGTTTTTCACATTTAAATATGTTCAGGTAGTTGGTTCATTAAGAGTATTAAGAGTGAACTGAGACATTACTGTCGAACGTAAGTGTTGATAAAATAAGTCATATCACAACTCCATGCGCTCTAAATCAGTGTGGTGTAATGCAGCTCTCTGTATTTTGTTTGTGCAGCCAGAGGCCACTGCCGTATTTCTATTTCTTTTCTTTGATATATTGTATTTTCTTTTGAGATCTGCCACATTTCATGAATATTTACCAAATGTTTAGGTACATACATCTATGTTCTGATTTTTGAACAATAGTAAGGAACAAGACAGCTTTGTTCAGTCTGTTCCCACTGATTAAATATACTGCACACTAAGAACCCCAGTTATTGTGTCCTGTGAGGCTAAGTATTTCCCGGGCTACAATTATCTGGAAGTAATCTGGCTAACGACTCAAAGCTTTAGACCAGGGGTGCCCAAAGTCGGTCCTCGAGGGCCGACATCCTACATGTTTTAGTTTTCTCCCTGGTGGTAGTAACAAACTTCTCAGCAAGTCAACGTTCTTCTTAGGCTTCTAACAGCCATCATTTGATCCAGGTGCGTTAAACCAGGGAGAGAACTAAAACATGCCGGCCCTCATTTTGGACACCCCTGCTTTAGACTGACGTCTAAGCGTCAAATAAATGCAAATCAGTCTGAACCAGGGGTCCCCAAACTACGGCCCGCGGGCCGGATCCGGCCCGCCATGTCATTTGGTCCGGCCCCCTGAAAAATGCTGGATCCGGCCTGCCTGCTCATACCAGAGAGCGTTCAGTGTTTTTTTTTTTTCATATTTTGTATTTTCTGGTTTATATGTGGATTTTTCTTCAACCACCAGGGGGCTTGAGCAGATGTGAAACTAACTTTCCCTCCATGGAATATATACTAGTCAGTCCCAGTCACCGTTTCACTCACGGTTTTTTCCATTTGCATTCTGGGTAAAAATCTATCTAAAAGCGCAAATATGTGTGTCCCCCCCGCTCGACAAGAATTTTCTAAGGTTTCTTTCTCCAAAAACTAAGACCGGCCCCCGACCAGAGAAAGGAACAGCTATGTGGCCCTCGCAGGAAAAAGTTTGGGGACCCCTGGTCTGAACAATAACAATACTAATGCGTGTGTGTTGATAACTATAGGGGAAAAAACATCTGTCAAAGCACCCTCAGTAAAATGCCTAGCTCCCCCTTAGCACCTGCAGGAAAAAATTTCTGGAGCCGCCACTGCAGCATAGTAACTTCACAGGAACGAACCATTTCATGCAGATCCGGTGGAGGGAGGTTGGTTCAGTGCAAATATGGATGTGTGCTTTTTGGTATGGGAGTGATGACGTTTTTGTTTTTGTTTTGTTTTTTTTAACTGCTAAAAACAATTTAAAAGCAATTTAACATGAAAGTCCAACTGAATAAACATTATATTTTCAGTCCATGACTCGGCACTGAGCTAGCTGCTAGCAACATTAGCATTTTGGGGAACATAATATATCTTACCTTACATATGAATGCTGGTCCTTCTTAGTAACTGTCCAATAAAATATCTGAAAATACAATTTAAACGATGCGATTGTTACCTGTTAGAGAGTGGCGCTGCAAACTCCGGCATTGTTCGTTTTCACACCGCCTGTTTTTAGCCGTAGATTGTTGATCCACTTTTCTCCTCTTTTTTCTGTAAGTCTTTTAAAATTAATTCCCTTGTGACCAACTACCTTCTTTATTTGAACGGTTGG
>NW_006802813.1:0-2960 GCF_000485575.1 Poecilia formosa
CCTCACCTATGAAGTTTTATTTTAGTGATGTGTAACTTTGAGTGCTGAATCCATGAAACATGCTGGAGCAAATCCACTCATGAGAGAAGGCTTCAGACTTTTACATGAGAAGCGTCAGTAAGACTTTTCTGTCCAGTTTCCAAAGTGTGTTCAGAGTTTTATTAGCCTGTCATGGGCCAGTTACTTGTCTCAAGGTTTACCACGGTTTTAAGAACTTGCTATCTTAAAAACCTTAAAAATGTTCTGTCATGTAGTTCCTGTGGTTTAAAGACCCTTTAATAAAATCCTAGAGAAAGTTTTGGAGCTTGGAGTAGTCACCGATCTGTTCCCTGTCTTGGCCCACTTGCACTCATTTCTCATTCACACGAAAAGCAGCTGTCTTCTTCGAAAGTTATGTGCCGAGAGCTAAATTATACTGCTTACTTCTGTTATTGTCATCACACTCCTTTAAAGGTAAAGTTGGGATTCTGAAATCCTAGCAGGATCCAGGCTAGCTAGCAAAGCCTGACTAATTAGCCTGCTAATGTTAGCTTTCAGTGTTGCTCTGTGAGCAGCAGCACTAACAGTCAGCTGTTATAGTTAGCCACAGAAACTGGACATTTTACTCAAGGTTATCATATCTCATGGCTAACATTAGCAAGTATTGCAGCAACTAGCACTATAAGCTAAAGAGAATGGCCTTTATGTGTTCCCTAGAAAATGTGGGCAACTTATGCTGAGATCCCCTAAAGGCTGCCAACATTTCATTTTTTTTTTTTTTAATTTTATTTTAAGTTTTCAAAGTTTAGAACATACAGTTAAAAAGACAAAACAAAGCCCAGATGCACAGGTCAAAGCATAAAACATTGCGGTTGACATATATACCCACACAGCACATATACTTAGTCACATACAAGGGTACACATGCATAGGGGGACGACAGAGGGGAGAGACCATAGAAGGATTTGATCAGCTTAGTCTGATCTTCGAAAAGTGTTCCAAGAAGGGAGTCCAGTAACATAAGAAAGTGTCTTTAGAGCCTTTCTGAAGTCTCTCCATTTGTATCATGGACATCATGTCCGTCACCCACAGGTGGAAGGAAGGAGGAGCAGAGAACCTCCAGTTTCTTAAGATTAGTCTCTTGGCAATAATCAGTCCCAGATCCAATGGCTGCCGCATTGCAGCAGGTACAGACCCGGGCACCCGAGGGCATCCAAAGATTATAAGTCCTGGTTCAGGTTGTAGCGTCATTCGGTAAATTATGACACTTTTAATATAAAGTTGACATTATTCAAAATGTCTTTGATATGACAACTTGACATTAACCAGGAAATCATTACTGTTTAAACTTTACCTTTAATAACATAAAATTACCTAATTTTTAAAGTGCAATCAATAATACTTTTATAACAAATTTATATCAATAATGATTTCTTGGTTAATGTCAAGTTGTCATAACAAAGACATTTTGAATTATGTCAACTTTGTATTAAAAGTGTCATAATTTACCGAATGACGCTTTATGACAACAGTCATGAATATTCATGAAGGCTTTTTCATGTTTATGACAGGTGTTTATGACAGTGTCATGTCAGTCTTATTCAACCCCCTTCAAATAATGTGTTACCAACTGAATTAACTGATGCCTGCTGTTTATTGAACAAGAGCTGATTTTTAGAAAGGCACCTGTTCCACAAATGTTCAGGGATTGTTAACCCCAACTCCTTTCCCCAGGCCTCCCTCATTTTTGTGGTGTGTGCCACCATTCGGTCACCAAATAAATGTATAATTCTTGTAATAAGATGTCTTGCGTCGGGGGGACTCCCTAGGATGTCAACAATGCCGTGCTCAATTGGAAGAGTGTCGAGGTTCTGAATCTTTGATTTCACGTAATGCCTGACCTGCAAATATTGGAAGAAGTGTGAATGGGGCAGATTATCTTTTTCTTTCAGTAGGCTGAATGATGCAAACTTGTTGCCAATATACAAGTCCTTAATTGACACCAACCCCCTTTCCTTCCAGTCGTGATGAGCTTTATCCTGCCAAGGAGGCAGAAAACTGTGGCTAAAACATAACGGCGTCTGTACAGATGTATTTGGTAATGCAAGGAAACTTCTGATCTGATTTAGGATTCTGACTCCATGTTTTAACACAAAGCTCAGGTTTCGGTAGGCTTCCAGCTTTTCAAGGCAGGCAAGCAACATGGCTGGTAGGGAGGAATTATTCACCAGTTTGGATTCCATCTTGACCCACAAGGGAGTATCAATCGCTGGGTTGTCTGGGAACCCCTGCTGCCAGAAGGTTAGTGCTCTGATGTTGGCAGCCCAATAATAGTGTTTGAATACAGGTAGGCTCAGCCCTCCTTCCTCCCTCGGCTTCTGTAAATGTACTCTAGAAATCCTAGCATTTTTCCCATTCCATATGTAGGATTGAACGATCGAGTCCAGTTCTTTAAAGAAGGCTGCTGTAAGATGGGTAGGAAGATTTTGACATAAATACAAGAACCTAGGTAGGGAGATCATTTTAACTGAATTAATGCGTCCAATCATTGACAGGGGCAAAGTTTTCCAGTACTCAATGTTTTGCTTTAATCCTGATATAAACTTTGCAAAATTTAGTTTAAATATAAGTTTTGGGTCTTTCGGTACAGTAAGGCCTAAGTAAGTAACATGGCTCTCAACCACTTTGAATGGGACTTTTTGTAGAAATCCTAATGGGTACGAATTGGATAAAGGCATCAATTCACTCTTTGACCAATTGATTGTATATCCAGAGATTTTACTAAAAGATGTAATCAAGCTGAGGAGGAAGGGGACAGATTTTACTGTGTCATGTAAATATAATATCACATCAGCTTATAAACTGATGACTGTTTCAACACCACCGACTCGAAGGCCTTCAAAATGCGGGTGCACCCTTATCGCCACAGCAAGTGGCTCCAGCGCAATAGCAAAAAGCGCTGGAGACAGCGGGCAGCCCTG
>NW_006802814.1:0-2959 GCF_000485575.1 Poecilia formosa
ATGGAGGCCCAGACTTCCCTCTCCTCAGCCACTTGTTCCAGCTCCAGAGGAATCCCCAGGCGTTCCCAGGCCAGTCGAGAAACATTCCCAGCTTGTCCTGGGTCTTCCCCAAGGCCTCCTACCAGTGGGACCTGAACACCTCACTAGAGAGGCCTCCAGGAGACATCCTGACCAGATGCTCCTCTCGATGTGAAGGAGCAGCGGCTCTACTCTGAGTCTCTCCTGGTGTCTGAGCTTCTCATCCTATCTCTGAGGAAAAGCCCAGACATCCTATGGGGAAAACTAATTTCGGCCGCTTGTATCTGTGACCTTGTCCTTTTGTTCATGACCCAAAGCTCATGACCATAGACGAGAGTAGGAACTTAGATCAACCGGTAAATCAAGAGCTTGGCTTTTTGACTCAACTCTCTTCACCATGACAGATCGGTACAGTGCCGCTTCATTGCAGACGCTTCACCAATCCGCTTCCACTTGGAGCAGGAGATCCTCTCTGATCCGGAGAAGGCACTCTATTCTTTTCCAGATCATTTATTTATATAGCTATGAATTTTTATTTTATTAATTGCGATAATAAAAGAAAGAACCTTGAACACTCTGATCAACAGCTTTTGCATGTCATTCAACACATTTTCTTTCTCTTGGTTTTCTTATCCAGGGTGTCAGACAAACACAGACACACATACGCGCGCGCGCACACACACACACACAAATCATACATTAGATAGATAAAGTGTTGACTAATAGGTTGATTTGTGACAGTAACACTGTCACAGCACTAATGATTGATACACACACACATTTGTGAGAAAAATAAAGATAATACTTATATGTAAGAGTTCTTGCTGTGTAAAATATTATTATTCAGGGGTGACACTTAGGACTCGGTGTGTATGGTTCACAAAAAAATGTTTTCCTGACAGTCACAGTTGGTAAGAAACAAAGATTCCCATTAAATTCCATAGGAATTGAATGCGGGCCACTTTTGACCCACTCATGGAAGAAAGGGGTAGTAACAGAAAACATGCTATTTCTTCAAATGTATAAAAGGTAATTAAAAAATTTTAATTGTGTGATATTAGTAACATGTTTTTGAGGAATTCCTGGAATATGAAGTGATGAAAAAGTGCAGAAAAGTGACCTCACCGGGCCAAAAAAGACCCACTTGCACATTAGAGTGTTAAAACTTCTCTTTATTCCAGATTTTGACTTTTAAATATTGAACTTTTTTATTTCTTTTCTATCTTTTTAAAAAGTTAATGTTTTTTGTTTTATTTTTAAGTTATTAGTATTTTATTGTTAATTGTCGTATTTTATGACTTCTGTTTCATTATTTCTGTGAACAGCTCTTTGGTCGTGTTGGAGTTTGAAGTTCTCTGGGACAAAATCAGGAAGAGTAACTCCAGAGCTGCAGAGGTTAGATGCTGCATGTTCATTTCTGATGCAAAATAAATACAAAAACTGAATAAATAAATGACTTGTGGTGTTTCTCCTCATGTGATTTAAAACTCATGTCACATTTTTAGACTCAATTCAGGGAAAATATCAACTGAACAAACTGAGCCATGAATGTAAAGACGTCCAGCCAGGAAATGTTTCTTTTTCATTAATTTATTGATTATTTTTTCATTTCTGAGGCAGAGAAAACTCCATTAGGGAGGTCAAGGTCAAGTGAGATAAAAACTAAATAAATTTTTCCCTTATTCTACAAAAATGTGGGACAAACTGATGAAGATGCAACTATAAAATTACATCTGAGAGGAAATTTGATGAGAATTTCATTTCATAATAAGTTTGTTTTATTTAAGCCCAGTTGTTCTTTTTATCCAACTCATGTATTTACACACATCCATGATCACAGCTGATTTCTGACATGGAACTTTTCCAGTTAAAGAAATCACACCATAAATCATGCCGCTGTACACCGCTGCTCCACCAGAGTCGCCCTGTAGAAAAATGTATATCAATATATTTATTTGTGTTGTAAAACAGAAAAGTCTTCCAATCACTGGAGAGAGAGAGATTGAACTTACATGACATACGTCTTTGTCCGGTGCTGCAGCACGGAATATATGCCCACGTGTCGGCATGAAGTGGGAAACAGCATCAACATTCATGTCAACACACTGAAGATGTGGTGGAAGAGGAGTTTTGGTTACTGCAGAGAAACATGAGAATCAGAAACATGTTATTCACTCGACCTTCTCTGTAGAGACAGAAACAAAGATTTTTTTCTCATGGCTCCAATATTTCTCTCACTTCGCTGATAATTGGGGCCGATTGTCGTTCCTCCCTCTCCTGCCAGCTGAACGACATCGCCTCTAGAACGCGATGAGAATAAAATGTAAAAATACAAGACAGCAATATAGAAAAAGAATTGTATTAAAGAACAGAAATGAAATCCACGACGGACTGAATCCATCTCCACCTCCAGTCCTCAGTGTCCTGCGTCCATTACATGCGCCTCTGGTCCAACACACCTGAGCTGAACGGGTTCTGGTTCTGCTGGTGGCCTGATTACCTGACTCAGGTGTGCTGAAGCAGAGGCAGCAGGACTGGAGGAGTGGGGACAGAAAACCTGAAGTCCTGTTATTGATCAGTGAAAAACTTACATTCTAAGATGGTAACTGCAGTCTGCTAGCTGAGCAGGTTGGACGTCTGTCACTGGTCTCCGAAGCTTCAGCAACATGATGTCGTGCTTCTTGCGGCGGCGAGTATAAATCACAGGTTTGTGAAGGATTTTCTGACTCTGCTGTCCAGCACTCCGCGGATGAACTTTTAACTTTGCTACGTGAGTCCTGCGGAAAAGTTTAGATTATAATGAACACACAGAAAACCTGAACATCTGCAGATAAAACTGTCTTCATGTCTCTTTCCTACCATCCTGGCGCCGACCTCCAGCAGTGAGCTGCAGTCAGGATCCACTGAGGGTGGATCAGAGATGCTCCACAGCGCCACTTTT
>NW_006802815.1:0-2958 GCF_000485575.1 Poecilia formosa
TGTTTTCAGGACACAAAAAGCCTCTCCTGAGGGACAAGAAACCAGTTTTTATGGAGTCCTGTGAACCACAGCAGGTCTGGTGAACCTGAACTGCTACCTCTCATTTTAATGTGCCGCTGAACGAGGCTCTGTCATTTTCACCCAACATGGAGTTTTGTATGGTTTAAACTATGTTAAACTCAGCAGGAGGCCTGTTCATGGAACGGTGTGTCCTGTTGCTTGTTTCTTATTGGCTGTATGTAAACTTCTGGTCAGGGTTTTTGCACCAACATGAGGTCAGTCCTGGTTCAGGAACAGATGCTGCCACCATGATGAGCCTCTCAGCCTTGAGTTACGCCTCATTTGGCCTCTTTGTGTGTCGCTCTGTCGCCTCCAGGCAGTGAAAACTCAAACTGCTTAAACAAAGAATCCTACCACACCCTGCTGACCTCATTAAACTGGTTCCAGTAGCTAAAGGGTTCCTTCCACCTCTAGAGGTTAGGAACTTTTCCTCCAGCCAAACGTCTTCGACCCAATAAACATTCTTAGACCGAATCTGTGGTGCAGCAACATCTGCTTTAGAGCAAAGGCCTTATAACCGATGAACCTGTGACCTGTGTGGGTCAGCCGGGGTTAGTGGTGGTACCGTAGAACCGGGCTGTGAGCAGCGGGGTTCTGGATCAGCTGCAACAGTGAAACGCACATGTGAGTTTCTCTAGATGTTTCTGGGACATTAGTCCTTCAAGTCTGGAAATGTTCTTCAGAATGACGACTTTGTAACTGTCTTTATGTGGCTCTGAAGGATCAGGTCAGAGGTCATCACAACACAGATTTTGGGCCTAAACTCTATTTTCTAGCTGCAAAACAGAAGCTGTGCATTGACTCTAGATCAGGGGTGTCAAACTCAATTTTGTTTTGGGCCAAATCAAGATCATGAATGCTCTTAAAGGGCCGGTTGTGCCAGAATCTGTTGGTAAAACTCATTAACGAACTGTTAAAATATAAATCAATCCTGACATTAAATAATACTGAACATTTTTTTGCAATAAAAATCAAAGTGTTTGTGATACTAATTTAGAAATATTTGCACTTATGTCTGACTTTTTATGCCTCGTTATTATGGATTATAAAGTTGACATGTTGGGCTGAGGCTCTTTCACAGAAGTAAAATACACATCCAACTGCAAGAGAGGAAAAAGTCTCCAAAAGTACCAAAAATCTGCGATAAACGTGCAATTATGCATTAGTGCAAAATGATTCTTGTGTGAATTTCCACAATATGCAGAAAAATGGAGGGACTGATTGATAGAATTTGGTAATAAACAGATAAAAAACTACTTTTATCAGTTATTTAATTTTATTTAATGGATAAAATCATATTTAAGCACACTGTTATCTTGATGGTCCTGTTATGTGTCTCTAGAGTCTGGAGGGCCACTTTAAAGGCTGTGGTGGGTTGGATTTGGCCCCAGGGCCTTGAGTTTGACACGTGCTCTAGATCGTTCCTCTTGAGGTGCAAAGACAAAAACAACTTCATTTTGTTCAGCTGGAGAAAGTTTTGGCACTCGATGCATGGAGAGACATCGGCAGGTTTCAGGACGCCGTCCCCTGAGGACCGACTGATGGACCGGTTCTCTTCCTCCAAAAAGAAATATTCAGTAACTTATTGTCCTCATGTGAAGCAGTTCTTCAGAGTTCTGACCCGGTCCATAAGTCCAGCAGTCCAGGTTCACTCAGCTCTGGAGGTTCTGGTACCTAACCCGGTTCCTGTTTGACGGCTGGCTGGGTGAAGGCTGCATGTCTCCAGTGGTAACGACTGTCGTATCAGTTAAATCAACGTTACTTTCATTTGACACACCAGAGTTTAGAACAACGGACCGAAGGAAACGGCCAGTGGAACCAGTATGGAAAATTCTGCAGCCAGTTCCTGGTTCTGACACCTGAGAACAGATCAAGTTTCTCACCTCTGGTCCAATAATGCAGGAGGATTTACTTACTTTACTCGTTTATTTGGAAATCTGTTGGTCATGTTGCTGCTTCTTTAGCAGTTTTAGTTTTATTCATGATTTCAGGTTGAAAACGGGTCGTCTGAGCCAGAACCACACATGCACAGGGACAAGTCCTGCCAGCTGGATCCTGCTGGTTTTAAGGTAGCAGTGGTGCTAATGTCAGCCTACAAATACATGGAACTGCATTTTAATGTGAGAGGAAATTGTTCATTTTCATAACTATCACCTGAGAACAGAAACGGTTTCAGTGAGCAGGTAGAAAACGGCTGGCTGCTTTGGGGTTGTTATGAACTTTAGCTTCTCAGCTCTGCTGCCAGTTTCAGTTTGATGAACTCTGAAAACAAGAAGCTTTTCCATTCAACAGAGTTCCTGTTCTTGTGTTGTTGGGTTTGGATGAAAACAGACTTTAGATCAGGGTGCAGCTCCGGGCCTCGGCGTCCTGCAGCCTTTAGACGTGTCCCTGCTTCAACACACCTGAGTCCAATGATGAGATCATCTGGAGAACTTGTCTGCACCGAGGAGGTGATTCAACTATCTGATTGAATCGTGTTGAACCTGAGAGACACCAAAGAGTCGGAGGACAGGAGTTGGACCCAGTTGTCCTGAGTTTATCCTGATGGGAATTCTGGGAGATTCTCTTACTTCCCATCCAGAACTTATCTGGTAGATCAAAATGGATCTTCAGTCTCCTCCTCCTGAGTCAAACAGACTCATTTTAGATCTAATTAAGTCTTACAGAGAACGACCTTCAGATGAATCATCCCTGAAAACGATGTTTGACTGAGACACTTCAGGATCTTGCTGCACCGTCACTCTGCTGGTTTCCTGCTGCGTGAAGTTTTAATTTTCAGCTGAATTAAAGCTGAACTTCAGGTTTCCACCAGGTGGGGTCAGGATTGCTCTGCTTCATGGACGGACTTCAGCTCCGACAGAAGCCGGTCCGTTTTACGAGCTGCTGGGCTCAGAGAGA
>NW_006802816.1:0-2944 GCF_000485575.1 Poecilia formosa
CAACTAGGTAATGCAGGTAGCTTCATGTTTGTTGAATTGCTTTCCAAACTGCATTTTCCAGGAAATACTTTGAAGACATCACACTACACCGTTTTTCACCAGTTGACAGGTTTAGATCCAGGCCTCTCTAAACCTGTAGGGATGTAGGTATAATGAATCACATCATTTTTTTTCCACTTCATGGGTTTTTGGGGGTTTTTATGAGATGCTGGAGGAAACAGTCTTTTCTACTATTCTTGTAATAAATGTTTGAAGGTTCATTGATAATATATTCTCAACCATAGCAAATTGGTAAGACCAACATGACAAGAACAGCAACACATAACTAGATGTCTCAGATTCTCTATGTTTAAATAACCAATCAGAATATGTGAGCATGACTGATGTTAAAGCTTGTCAAAATAACACGAGATCATCCCATTGTTCCCATGCTGAAGATTCTAGTTAAACGGTAACTAAAATCTTAGTAGTAGTACTTTGTGTGATATTAATCACACAAAGTAACATCTAGACCAAACACTAAAATCAAACTTTGATAAAATCAGTGAGGTTGTGTTTTTATGTTTTGTCTAATGCAAGTTTTGCTATTAGCTTCAGAGCTAATAGCTCCTGAAACTAATTTAGTTAAATTTCACTAATTTGATTAATTAATCAAATTTAATTGCAGTTATATTTGATTAACTGCAATCAAATTTTAACTGCACATTTAATTCCAGTTAAAATGAGTTATTGCAATCAAATATCACTGATGTGTTGGAGGTAGATAGTAGGTAAAGGGTAGGAAGAGAGGAACTAAAGGAGGCCAGAGTTTGCCGATTTGAAAATAGATTGTTGGGTAACTCCTCAAATTAGACTTCTCTCATCATCTGGGTTCCAGACCCCAAAGACAAAGATGAGTAACTGGGGACTTCCTTCTGTGCAGTCAGCTTGCCTACATCTCATCGAGCCAGAAAGGCCTTGAAACAAGGTGAAAGGGGCTCAGAAGCTATATTTAGCATTATACAGAAAAATCTAAAAGATGTTGTGGACATTTAATTAATCTGTCACCTCAAAGTTCTTTGATGGTCGTAAAATAGCTATGATGCTTGACTCTGGGGAGAAAAAGGTGTATTTTCCAGGAAATACTTTGAAGACATCACACTACACCGTTTTACACCAGTTGACAGGTTTAGATCCGGGCCTCTCTGCAGATCTTGGGACTCTACAGTGTTCATTCTTCACCGATCATGAAAACAAAATGTATTCAGAGGATCTCAGTGTGTTATGGTTTAGAGCCGAAGCAGAAGAATCTCATCCTGACATCATTTACATTAATTACATTCATACGTTTGTTTTATACATAAATTAACAGATGTTTTTGCCTGCAGTGCTAGACTTTTGCATTTATTTCGGCTTTGTTGACCCAGAATGCCCTGTAGTATAATTTGCTTCCTGCTTTTGTAGTCATCTCTGGCCCACTTGGTACCCGCATTCACATTCCAACCAATCAGTCTTCACTTCGACCAAACTGAGACCTAAGTTTTTATGTGGACATGAGTTCACTTTTTTGGTCCACATTGGAGTTTATTGCACATTCACTCCTCCCCAAATGAACCAGACTTTCTAGACAATTGAACTACAGTTTGGTTAAAGTGGACAGTGGAGAAGTCCTCTTTTTATTACGCTTTTAGAAACTAAGAAATTAACATTAAACCTGTATTTGAAAGCAATATTTTGGAAAATACAGAGCTACGAGTTTTTAATGTATAACTGAGGTTGGTCGTTAAGAGCTTTATACAAGAACATTAGGATAATAAAGAATTATGTCATTATCTAAGCAGTATCTAGTTATCTTTACGTTATTACTAGAAGATAAACCAGCGTCTTCCAAGTTGAATAATTTACTAAATGTCACATTTCTAGGGGATTTAGGTATAAAGAATCACATCATTTTTTTTCCACTTCAGCGGTTCTTAGGTTACTACCACCCCGGTGGTAGTAACAACCTTTTCAGCCGGTCAATGTTCTTTGTAGGCCTTCTAATGAGCCATCACTTGATCCAGGTGTGTCAAACCAGGGAGAGAACTAAAACATGCAGGATGCCGGCCCTCCAGGACCGACTTTGTGGACCACTGATCTAGACCCAACAGTAAAATCAAATGTCAATAAAATCTGTGAGGTTGTGTTTTTATGTTTTGTGTAATGCAACCTTTGCTATTAGCTTCAGAGCCAATAGCTTCTGAAGCTAATTTAGTTAAATTTGATTAATGTGATTAATCAATCAAATTTTAACTGCACATTTAATTGCAGTTAAAATGTGTTACTGCAATCACTGATGTTGTGTTGGAGGTAGATAGTAGGTAAAGGCTAGGAAGAGAGGAACATAAAGGAGACCAGAGATGACCAACGCCTCAGAGTTTGCTGATTTAGAAATAGATTGTTGAGTAACTCCTCAAATCAGACTCCTCTCATCATCTGGGTTCCAGACCCCAAATGCCAAGACAAAGACAAAGACAAAGAGGAGTAACTGGGGACTTCCTTCTCTGCACTCAGCTTGTCTACATCTCATCGAGCCAGAAAGGCCTTAAAACAAGGTGAAAGGTGTTGTGATCCGTGTTTTTCTGTATAGTTATTTTGGTATTCTCTGTGATTAGTCCCGTTTCTCTGAGTCTTTATCCTGTCTTCCCTGTTGATTGTCTCGTTCCTGTGATTACCCTCCCTGTGTATTTAAATCCATCTGTTGTCTTTGTCTCTTGTCGGATCCTCGTCGTATGTCGTTTGTCAGAGTTTGTACTTTGTTGTTTTGTCTGTCCCCCAAACCGTGACAAAATTGGCTCAGAAGCTATATTTAGCATTATACAGAAAAATCTAAAAGATGTTGTGGACATTCAATTAATCTGTCACCTCAAAGTTCTTTGATGGTCGTAAAATAGCTATGATGCTTGACTCTGGGGAGAAAAAGGTG
>NW_006802817.1:0-2943 GCF_000485575.1 Poecilia formosa
AATTCCTGATTTTACCTGTATTTTTTATATTTTTAAGCCGCGTAGCAGCTTAAAAATATGAGCTGAAAGGAGAAAATGAGTCCAACAGCTTTAGAGGAAATTGGGGATAATATGGTAACGTTTGTCACAGCTTTGTCTGTTTTTCAGATATCTGAAACAAAAAAAAAAACAAAACAGTAATTATCAATATCAATTTATATGAAATGCTTATGTCGTATTTCATTTTTTCAGCCAAATCTCCGACCCCTAAATATTTGGACTTGTTGCAGCTATCACTTTCTGTTCCACATCCAAAACTCAGCTGTTGCAGACACTCTGCATTAATAGAAAAAATAAAATAAAAACATGAACTTCACTCTACAAGAAGTATTTGAGAAACAAATGAGAAGGTATCTGTTTGAGAGCGAAGGGTCAAACATGAACAAGGCAATGATCTTAAATACAGCAGCAGCAATTCTACAAGAGATGGACTGGAAAACAAAATAAATCTAATTTCCCAGTTAAAGCTGTAAATTAAAATGCAATGGTGGGATCCTAAAAAGGGCTTCTGATAAATAAACTGTTGATAACAGTATAATTATACACTTATTTTTTTCCTAAAAATATATCTTCCATCTTACTTCATTTTTGCTTAATAGATTATAAATCATCTCTATATTTCTATTGAATTTGTATTTATTTTAGAACCTATTCTAACCTATTTTGATAATGTAAAGGTTCAAGTAGACCTGCTCAAGTGGGAGATGTTAAACATGTTAAAAACTGAACAACAAACTGCTTGAACAGAAATATCTTTAGTAGTTTCCTTTAACCCTGTTTCAACTAAAAGCTTCTGAAACCTTATTTTTAATGTGTGGTTTAAGTTTGTCTTCAGGAAAATGAACTCTTCCTCTGTTTCTGATTGTTTTAAGTATTTAGTGATGTGATAATTTGCAAGGCAAAGATAAAATTTCCTTCATTTTAGCAGCTGCATTTATGCTTAACATTCATGCATCACTAATTATCTTGTTTTAATGTAAAATGCTCTGTACCTACTGCCACCTAGTCATAATAAAATTACATGATTATAGTGATAATAAAATTACATGATTACGCCGGTAGTCACTACTACAGCAAAGACACTCAAAGATGGCATTATTTGCAGATTATTTTCCAGACTATGAGCGCACCATACTATAAAGCGCACCTTCAAAATTTTTGGACCTTCCCCCCCGGAAACTTATATCAGCCGCACCGGGCTACAGGCCGCTGGTATCTGTGCTGCTCTCTGTTTCCCATAAGGACCCAGCAGAGGGCAGCAGAGGGCTGCGTCCTAATAACTGCTGGATATGTTAAGGACGCAGTTCTCTGTCTCCAAATCCGGTTTTGTTCACGCTGAGTTTACGTGCAGCGGCTTTATTTCCCTCCTGTACTGCCAGATTGACACTCCTCAACTTAGAAGCTGCATCATATGAGTTTGAAAACATTTCTCCGTCATGCCTGCTGCTAGCATGTGGCTGTTCTAAATGAAAATTAGCGCATTCTTCTTTGATTTCCAATTTTGACTTCCAATGATTCACTTCCTGCTAAAGAGCCCCCTGGTGGTTGAAGAAAAAGCCACAGAAAAGCCGCATGTTCAAAGTGTAGGAAAAAAGTAGCACCTTATAGTCTGGAAAATATGGTAGGTGAAATTGGATAATTTCCACGGCACACCTGACAATCACTCACGGTACACTAGTGGTTGAAAAACAATGGACTAAAATGTCCATCCATCCATTTTCTATACACCCTTGTCCCTTCTGGGGTCAAGGTGCCTATCTCCAGCTAATGTTTCCCGGGAGAGGTGGGGTACACCATGGACAGGTCACCAGTCTGTCGCAGGGCAACACAGAGACACACAGGACAACACACCTAAGGAGAATTTAGAGAGCCCAATTAACCTGACAGTCATGATTTTGGACTGTGGGAGGAAACCAGAGTACCCGGAGAGAACCCACGCATGCATAGGGAGAACATGCAAACTCCATGCATAAAAACCACAGGCCAGGATTCAAACCCAGAACCTTCTTGGTGCAAGACAACAGCTCTACCAACTCTGCCACTGTGCAGCCCTACACAGACTAAAATGTATGCATGTTATTGGTAGCAATCCTTTCGTTGAGCTGGCACCACCAGTCTACATGCGGTGTACACAGATAACCCCAACATGTCAGAGTCTCTGAATGGGCTAAAGATGAATTCATAAATTATTTACTGAATTTTTTGAAAAGCATGAATCTTTTCCTCATTGCGGACTTTGGAAGACTTATCTTCAGACTGTTTTCCTTCTGGTATTTCCTTCTTTTTCTTTATTTCCTTCTTCTGTTTTCCCCTTTAGCATTCTTAACGTTTGTTTCCTGATCACATTCTTCGCTCTATCTCTACCTTCAACTCTTCCAGAAGACTCAGAAATCACACTCTACAATGATGTAATGAAACAAGAACAGAAAGACTAGTATGCAAACCATGAGGAAGATGGAGAAAAATATAAGGTATCAATCAGAAAAAAACACAACAAACAAACAAAACAAGTGTCATAAAGAAAACTAAAAATATTTCCTCCATTAATAATCCATCAAATAATAAACGTTTCAAGTTATGTTTGAAATATAGTGATAGCATGTATTCGTCTCTGTTCTAATTACAGTTTTTCTCAGCTGCTTTGGTGAATTTCCTGAATCATTTTCAACAATTAAAAAACAGAACATTTCTCAGCAATTCATACAAACAATAAAGCAGAATGGAAAAGCCAGTTCCTTTCTTAAACATGAACATGTCAGAGCCTCAAAACGACAAGTCCTTGTTTACTGATAACTACAGTGGGGAGAACAAGTATTTGATACACTGTTGATTTTTCATGTTTTCCCACTTGCAAAGCATGTAGAAGACTGTAATTTTTATCATAGGTACTCTTCAACTGTGAGT
>NW_006802818.1:0-2916 GCF_000485575.1 Poecilia formosa
ACTAAATGTTCTGGTTCTGGAGGAATTTTTCTGGATTCTAAGTTTGTTCTGATTCATTTTCTGGGTTGCAATAATAGGAGTCTTGCTGCATAATAATCTTAAAAGTAATATAAGAAATAAAATTGGTCTAAATTGTGAGAACTCTACAATTTGTAAAAAACAGAAAGACTAATAAATGACTAATAAACTAATAAAAACTAATGCTAACACACAATACCAACATATTACATATTAGCAGCTAATCAAAAAGCGTTACACCAACATGGTATTTAGCACTAGCTAATGTTACAGCACAATACCAACATAGTACTTATTAGCATCTAATGCCAAACTGCTACACGAACTCAGCATTTATCACTAGCTAACGCTATTGCCCTACATCAACCTGGTATTTAACATTAGCTAACACTAGCACACAATACCAACATACTACATATTAGCAACTAATGCCAAAGTGCTATACCAACTCAATAATTATCACTAGGTAACTCTAATGCCCTACACAAAAGTGGTATTTACCACTAGCTAATGCTAGCACAGAATACCAACATAGTACAAATTAGCCACTAATGCCAAAGACCTACAACAATTAAGTATTTATCACTAGCTAACGGTAATGCACTGCACCAAACTGGTATTTACCACTAGCTAATTCTACAGCACAATAAAAACATAGCAACTACAGCTAGCTGTTATTAGCAACTAATGCCAAAGTGCTACACGAAATCAGTATTCATCACTAGCTCACACTAATGGGCTACATCAAGCTGGTATTTAACACTAGCTAACACTAGCACACAATACCAACATAGCACATATTAGCAACTAATGCCAAAGCGCTAAACCATATCAACTTTATTTATAAAGCACTTTAAAACAACCACAGCTGATAAAAAGTGCTGTACATCAAAACACAAACTCAGTATTTATCACTAGCTAAATCTAATTCCTAACACCAAACTGGTATATACCACTAGCTAACGCCAGCACGCAATACCAACATAGCACATATTAGCAACTAATGCCAAAGCGCTACCCCAACTCAGTATTTATCACTAGCTAGCTGTAAAGCGCTACAACAACATAGCCCTTACGTCTAGCTAATTCTACAGCAGAATAACATCATAGTACATATTAGCAACTCATGCCAAAGCTCTACACCAACTCAGTATTTATGACAAGCTAGCAGTAAATAGGTACAACATGGCATTTACGTCTAGCTAATTCTACAGCACAATAACAACATAGTATTTATTAGCAACTAATGCCAAAGTGCTACACCAACTCGGTATTTATCACTTGCTAACTCTAATGCCCTACACCAAACTGGTATTTTCCACTAGCTAATGCTAGCACACTATATCAACATAGTTCATATTAGCAACTAATGCCAAAGTGCTACAACAACTCAGTATTTATCACTAGCTAGCAGTAAATAGGTACAACAACATGGCCTTCACGTCTAGCTAATTCTACAGCAGAACAACATCATAGCACATATTAGCAACTAAAGCCAAACCGCTACACCACCTCGGTATTTATCAGTAGCTAGCTGTAAAACGCTACAGCAACATGGCATTTACGACTAGCTAATGCTTGCGCACAATAACAACATAGTACTTATTAGCAACTAATGCCAAAGTCATACACCAACTCAGTATTTATTACTAGCTAACTTCAATGCCCTCCAAAAACTGATATTTACCACTAGCTAATGCTAGCACACAATACCAACATAGTACATATTAGCAACTAAAGCCAAACCGCTACAACACCTCGGTATTTATCAGTAGCTAGCTGTAAAACGCTACAACAACATGGCATTTACGACTAGCTAATGCTAGCGCACAATAACAACATAGTATTTATTAGCAACTAATTCCAAAGTGCTACACCAACTCAGTATTTATGACTAGCTAACTCTAATGCCCTACATCAACCTGGTATTTAACACTAGCTAACACTAGCACACAACACCAACATAGCACATATTAGCAAGTAATCCCGAAGCACTACACCAATTCAGTATTTGTCAATAGCTAGCTGTGAAGCGCTACAACAATATGGCATTCACGACTACCTAATGCTGCAGCACAATAACAACATAGTAATTATTAGGAACTAATGCCACAGTGCTACGCAAACTCAGTATTTATCACTAGCTAACGCTAATACCATACACCACACTGGTATTTACCACTAGCTAACAAGCGCACAGTACCATAATAGCACTTGTTAGCAACTAATGCCAAATGGTTACAACAACTCAGTATTTATCACTAGCTAACTCTAGTGCCCTACACCAAACTGGTATTTGCCACTAGCTAACGCCAGTGCATAATACCAACATAGCACATATTAGCAACTAAGGCCAAAGCGCTACACCAACTCAGTATTTATCACTAGCTAACTCTAGTGCCCTACACCAAACTGGTATTTACCACTAGCTAACGCCAGTGCACAATACCAACATAGCACATATTAGCAACCCATGACAAAGCGCTACACCAATTCAGTATTTATCAGTAGCTAGCTGTAAAGCGCTACACCAACATGGTATTTACCACTAGCTAATGCTAGTGCACAATAAAAACATACTACTTATTAGCAACTAATGCCAAAGTGCTACACAAACTCAGTATATATCACTAGCTAATGCTAATGCCCTACATCAAACTGTTATTTAACACTAGCTAACGCTAACATAGTACTTATTAGCAACTAATGCCAAAGTGCTACACGAACTCAGTATTTATTACTAGCTAACGCTAATGCCCTACACCAAACTGGTATTCATCACTAGCTAACGCTAGCATACTATATCAACATAGTATATATTAGCAACTAATGCCAACGTGCTACAACAATTCAGTATTTATCGCTGGCTAGCTGTAAAGTGCTACAACAACATGGTAT
>NW_006802819.1:0-2908 GCF_000485575.1 Poecilia formosa
GACATTTCTCTATGAAATGTTAAAATTCTCATCAATGTCTCACTGTTTCACCTCAACAGTATTTAGTATTTAATATAAATATCTATGGATCCTATGAACGTCTTCCAGCTCCAGGCCGCCGTGTTTTCTTCTATGGCCAGATTTTCATCGGTCCCTTCCAGTTTCGACTGGGAGTTTGTTACTGGGAGCTATGGAGCGGAAGTTTCTGCTGATTCTGAAGGCAACGACCCTTAAAACGATCCAAACCATCACAACGAAACAAATGTTACGTTTCTTACCCACAGATTGAGATTTATGCGGCAAATCCAAACTGCGTCAAAATCAAGAAAGTGAAAATAAAACTCAGAGACGTTCAGGGACCAAAGTAAAAGTCAGAAGAAGTCAGACTCATTTAAAATAGATGGGAAATACGGTCTATTTAAAGAAATGATTCTGTTTAACTGATTATATTTTCTCCCTCTAAATATTTAGTTTTTCTGTTCTATTAGTGAAACATAAAGCAGAAATTAAATAGAAAGGTTTGACTGGACGTCTTTCGCTGAAATCACGTGACTGATGTGATGACGTCACACCGTCAATCTCAAGTATATTCTGGTAGTAAGAGTGGTCACGTGCTTCACACGGGTTTAATTAAACATGTCATGACTAATATGCAGCAAATAGTATTAATGTGGTGTTATATTGTATTATGGGGCAGAATGAGAACTCAGAAGGGAAACGAAGCCTTGGTTGTTTATGAAAAAAGATTTACCTGTTGGCAGGTTGGACTAATAATCTCTAAACTAGTGGAAAAGAACCGAGACAAACATAGAGGCTATTATAGATTAGAAAGGATAATTTAATCAGTTAATACATGAACTACGAAGTAAAGTTTATTCATTTCGCATCACAGTGAACTTGTTGAAAGTGATCCCAAAATAATAAAACTCGGCTAAACTCAGTGGGTGGAGCTAATAAGTAGGAAGTAGTTCAGTCTTCAGACGCCTTCAGCGCTCTAAGTTTGTTTTCTTTAGTTTTACTGTACAAACTGTTTAAGTTTTATCACGAAAACAAATCCAGCTTCAGATCTATTGCTACATTTAGTTAATTTTATTCAGGATTTTCTGTCATTTAAAGGTACAGACACGTGAAATAAAACCAAGTTTTTAAAATGTTTAAACCCATTTTTAGCCTGTTGATCATAAGATCAGATGGTAGATTGGAGATCTGAGGTGAACAGAACTGAACCCGGTTCTGTCCAGAGGTTGAAGCCAAACTTCAGAAAATGTTACAGTGCATGATTTTTATTCACATAAGTTTTTTTCTTCTGTAACTTAGGAAGTTACTGATATAAAGTATTTTGCCAAGTGATGTATAATCCACAAACTTTTCACACATTTTGCTCCGTTCAAATAGTTTTAATATGTAAAAAAATAAATATTTTTCTTCAGACTTCTGTGAGCTCACACTGGACCCAAACAGCTCACAAGTTCCTCAAACTGAGAACAGGAAGGTGACCGACCTGCAGCAGGAAATATATCAGGTTGTATATTAATTCCTGCTTCTGCTAATTCATGTTATGTCTTTGGCTAAATTTCACTCTTTAGCAAAATATTTCTACCATGTATGTCTGTAGCTTTATTCTGCTTTTATCCCTATTTCTTATACTTTGTTCTGCTGTGTTTTGCATTTTCTGCAGCAATCATTCTGCAAATATTCATTCTCACGGCTGTCTCGCTAGGAACAGCTATTTTTCTCGTTCTTCTTCTGCCTCCCTTAATGCGGCTCGTACCGCTGCATGCCCACCAACAAAAATGGTATCAAAACGTGTGGATTAGCCTTTTTCGTAAAGTTAGCTATTGGCTAGTTTGCTTATTAATTAGACATGTTTAGTATATTGAATGGAGCAAGAGAAATTAAAACAACATGCTAGTGATGCTCCACATGCTACTGCCAGCATTTAGGCTAACATTAGCATTTTGGCTAATTTTAGCTTATACACTAATTTTAACACAGAGAATGGCATAAGTCCATGCTACTGAACATGCTTGAGACTCTCCACATGCTGTTGAGTACATTGCAGCTTTCTTTAGCATTGATGCTAATTTTTAGCATCAGAACGCTGGGTCCAAACCAAAGGGGCACACTTTGGCAGGCCCCAGTTAAATTTCTTCAGGAATTTTCTAGTCCATCTGACTCCTCTTCAGTTATCATCTCATTCACAAGGGCTCAAACTCGCTGTCACCATGTTGTTTGTTTTCCCAGCGCAACGTGATTGGTATAAAATGTTCAGGTTGGGAGGGGGGAAGGACTAGTGATGCATTCATAGGGTGTCGGATAAACCGTACTCAGTGAATTTAACGGCGAAAGTTTATTATTTGAACAATTTATATTTGGTAGTTGCAATATAGCCATTTTAACTATCATCAATTGAAATTATCGCAGTACACCGAGTATACTCGGTATATCGCCCAGCCATAGTTCAACCATAATTTTAAATCTCTATATTTTGCCCTTAACCACTTAACCCTCGCCCCCAAAATCACCAAAGAATCATAAACCTTTAGCCACATTAGCAGCTCTCTGTATCCTTCAGAGTGCAGTAGATTGGGCTTGAACAGAATAAAGGTCATTTGAACATTGCCTTTCTTGTTTGGAGCTTTTATCCTCCAAAGTGCCAGATTTTGGTTTAAAGTTAACAAAACATTTAGATGAGTAAAGTGGGCAGAAAGGAAACATTTCTGACCTTCACTACAGCTGCTACTTATGAAATAAAACATTTCCTATTCACTTTCTCAGCAGAGTTTTGCAGGTTAGTCCTTGATTGTCCTGGTTTTCTAACAAACATAAAAGGAATGAATAGAGTGGAAATATAGGTGGAAACAAATACTTTGTGATTAATTTTAAATCCTAGAAACGTCCTTGCAAC
>NW_006802820.1:0-2902 GCF_000485575.1 Poecilia formosa
TACTGTAAGATTCTGCCAGCCATTCAGAAGTCTCCGACCGGCCGTTCCACCTAAACTCAGCCGCTTTCAAGGACAAGCCTCCCTGTCCGCCCTCCAACGCCACACTCCGAACCACCAAGCTCCACGGCGAAGCAACTCTATAGGTTAGAAAGAACTCCAGGACCAACCACAACCCCCTCCAAGCCGTTCGAACGCACAGAGCCAGTAAGTTTACCCAATTCTCATTCGCAACCTCCCGTTTCCCAGTAACCTGAACTCACCACGCTCCTCTTATCTTCTCAGTGCACCGAGA
This sequence comes from Poecilia formosa, assembly GCF_000485575.1. Lineage (NCBI taxonomy): Eukaryota > Metazoa > Chordata > Actinopteri > Cyprinodontiformes > Poeciliidae > Poecilia > Poecilia formosa. Next base: position 293 of record NW_006802820.1, read on the forward strand.
GCAGCCGAGCAGTTTTCTGGACCAGCTTTACTTTAAGTGTTGCTTGCTGTAAATAAAACTTTTCATTTTTTACATCCGTCTCTTTGGTGTTCATGCATGTGGGTGAAATCCGTTAAACCCCTCATGACAATAACCATTCATTTCTGATTTTAAACTGGTTCTATTGTTCCTGTGTCCAGGCAGAAGGATAATGAGTAGGTCCAGCATCATGACCTGTTTGTTCTGAAGCGGCTTCCACTTCATCTTCGTGACGTGGCGTCTCCTCACCCTGACTCTCAGATTGTTCAAAATCTTCATCAGCTGTTTTGTTTAATTTTGTCGGGTATCTTCTCAGCTCCGGTCTCCCTGTCTTTTCTTTTGAATAAGGACGTTATTTTTCTCTGCATGCTGGTCAAGTTTCGATTTCGTTTGAAATTTTTAACAATTTAGTTGTTCTTGCGGTTTTTATGTAAAGGTTTGTAGATGGTAAATGATTTATTGTTTGTCCTGTCCCAAAGCAAGCGGAGGTTTATAGTATTAGTGCACCACCTTTGCAAAACGACCCAGTCTATTGAATCGAACACACCAATCCCCTTGGCAACCACTGGGTTTTGGACATAAACGCGTGAGCACTCATGTTAAATTAAATGTAATCTCTGGTCATAGCGGTGTTCTCAAGCTGCGATGTGTTAAAATTGAACTTAATTACATGAAATACAATTAGTTCGTCTCTCTTTGCTTTTACTTTGGATATTTTGTAACAAACGATGTTGTAGCGGAGTACCTTTAAAGACTCCGAGGGGGGCAAAAGGTGGAGAATTGAGGGTCTAGCATATCACGAACAGTTCAGAAACAATATGAAGTGAGAAAAAAGCTTTTTATTAACTTAAGTCATGTTTTAGACCAGTGGTTCTTAACCTGGGTTCGATCAAACCCCAGGGGTTCGATGAGTCGGTCTCAGGGGTTCGGCGGAGCCTCTGCCGCGGAGGTAAAGACACACCTGTGTAAAGTCGTGATGACGCCCCGCTTTGCCATCACTTGCTGCAAAGGATCACGTTACATTGCTGAGCCAATCAGAGCTGCAGAGGAGCACGTTACATTGCTGAGCCAATCAGAGCTGCAAAGGATCACGTTACATTGCTGAGCCAATCAGAGCTGCAGCGGAGCATGTACCCCCCTCTGCTCAACAGTTTCCAGCAGCGCAGGGATATTTTACTCATTAGAAGGGTTCCGTGAATGCGCATATGAAACTGGTGGGCTTGGTACCTCAAAAAAGGTTAAAAACCACTGTTTTAGACTGGTCATTGTTAGAATAACCAGTCAGTCATGTCTAATCAGCGGATGCACTCACGGCTGCGTACCCCCACTAAATCTTTTTGGGGTACGCAGTACCCCTCCGTACCCCCTTACTTTCACCTCTGCCTAAAAGTCTTCCAAAGAAAAATCCATTCAAGGAAAAAAAAAAAAGAAAGTATGACACAACTAATGGAGGAGAAAAAAAACGCACCAAGACCCCAAACCAAAACTTTGCACTGGAAAAACGTTAACCCTTTCTCACATAGCGGTCACTACAGAGGACAGCTATCTAAAAACCATTTTCTTGTGTTTCTTGTGGATTTTTATGTTATAAATGCACACAGTCCACTGAAGTGGACACTTGTGCATCAGGCAAAACACTGCCACCTACTGTCCATTTATTGCAAATGCAAGAATTGTTTTGTAAAATCCAATATGGCGGAGAGACTAAAGCAAATCAGACTAACTTGGGAATACCCAGTCCCCTCTCCTAGTGTGGAAAACTCTTGCAGGTAAAAAAATTATTGTGACATTTAGAAACCCCTAAAGGTTAATAACATTGAGGTAGAGCCCAAGGTCTGTAATAATTCTTCTTTTTGCACCTAAGATGCACCAATTTGTCAAGAGCCCAGAGTTACCTGAGAGTCTCCAGGTTGCAGTTTGGACTCTTCAGTCCAGCAGAGAGAAGCTTCACTCCTGAATCCTGCAGGGTGTTGTTACTCAGGTCCAGTTCTCTGAGACTGGAGGACTGGGAGCTGAGAACTGAGGACAGAGCTTCACAGCTTCTCTCTGAGAGGTTACAGCCACTCAGTCTGAGGAGACAGGGAGGAAAATCTGGTATTAAACTATTCATCAGGATTTATGTTTTTCTTTATTGTCAACTATGATCTTTTTAGAAAGGCTGAAGGTTGTGTCTTGTTTCATGTCTTTATGTTGCCTTTTTTTCAGATCTAGTTTATTCTATAGTTGGACGTCTGGAAGGACTGAACTACAGGCAGCAGGAATACTTGCAAGGCAAGAGAACTATAAAATGCAACAATGAACTAAATGAATCCAGTGTCAATCCTGAGAATCAAGGCTGGTTGAAGATCAGCATCAGGCTTAGTTTGAGGAAAAACACTAACTTGAATCAAAGCAGAGAGAATCTCGGATTTTATCTTTCTTTTTTTAACTGTTTGGATGGAAAGATCAAAAAGTGAGCAGCAAAAAAGCTGTTCCTTTATACAACAGTCAAATTGGTTGGTAGTAGGATTGTCCTAAAAGCAGGGGTGAAAATAGTTTTAAATTCTTGGGGGTACTATGACAAAAAAAAATCTCTCTCTCTCTCTCTTATAT
>NW_006802821.1:0-2898 GCF_000485575.1 Poecilia formosa
GGAAAAGGCCCAGAGAAGAGACAGGAGGATGGATTTATCCCGGACCGGTAGGTGAGTCAAACATTACAAGCCGCTCTGAGTAACATGCAGCGACCAGCTGCTAATGAGGCAATGAAGCTTCAAACTGCTTCACCACGTAGAGACCAAGCAGGCTGTGGATATAAGCAACACTTCGGGTGTCATTGTCTCCATCACTCCCAGATGGACCGTCTCGTTGCAGAGAAACAAGCTCAGGGCTCCAGTTAGTCATTATCATGAGTTAAAATTTTCACGAAAGCAAAATGCTCGTTTTTGTGGCGCATCTGTATCTTAATTTGAAGGGATATGTAAACGTTACCATAGCAACCAGAGTTAGAGAGAGTTTGGGCAGTGGTCTAGAGGAGATGAGTAGAGCTTGTGAGTCTTAAGTCTGGTTTAGACGGCAAGATTTAAGGATTGTTGGCCGATTCTCCAAACCTCTGTGACCACAGAGCTGATAAAAGTACAACAGATTCGATCGGTTCATGTTCAGCCACACGGCAGGAGCAACACGAACCGATTCCAGTCACGAACATCACGATTCCAGGAGAAAATCCACAAAACCCCCCAACATAGCGGGAATTTAGAATAACCAAACACGGATGACGATGTAGAAGCAATAGTGATAGTTTGTGGAGTCATTTTAAGAGATAAAAGAAACAAAAAGAAAAGGCGGTGGATAAAAGACAGCGGGAGGAGCTGCTCTATTTGCTGCACTATGATTTGAAGGCGACTCTGTTTTTTCATAGTTAACATTTTTAACTGAATAAACATAAACATATATAATAATGACCTTTATAATAATAAACATTTCCACATATCATCTCCGATATCCACCGGACTCTCAGTTGCGCGATATGTCAGCTGTTTGGGATTCCCCTCTGTTCTTACGTCATGGCGCTTTCTGATTGGCTACCTGTCACATTCAGCAGGTTGTATTCTCATTCCCAGTCAGGGAAGGGAAAACCCCACAGGCTGCGATAAAAGTGCCAAGACAACCCAAATTGGGTATATTCAGGATTTAACGGGAACACCAACATGCAGTAGCCTATAGGCTTCTTGTTAACAAGCTTAACGTGTTGTATTGATATTAGCTAGTCATCTTTAGCTAACATTACCTGCATCAACCAGCATTACTCAACTCAGTCAGTTAGTTTGGGGGAAAACTGTGCAAAGTTCTTTGCATTTTGCTGGTTTCCTGCCGGGCCCGGTTCTAGCCATGGATACATGAGGGGGCAGGCAAAAATGTTAAGGGGGCATCACTATGTATGTACATATTAGGGGTTGATAGACTTCATATAATTTAAGGTGAACTATAAAATGATAAAAGTCGAGTAGAAGTCGACTCCTTGCAGTGATGCCATAGAAACGTAAGCGAACTTCACAGCAACTTACAGGCAAATATTGGCAAAAAAGCCCTTTCAGTGTTTTATGCAGGAATAAACGTATAAGAAACAGAACATCATCCCAGACTTCTTCACCAGCAGCAGATTAAAGTCTGAAAAGTTGCACAAAGTCAGGTGTGACTTTTTTTCCCCCCTCAAACACCGGCTACTGATGATATGCTGGACATCTGCATATAGTCAAATTATCACACTGACCAGAGACACAATGGTGCTTTTGGTTTGTGCATCACAAATCAAACTTTTTATGAACGGATCCTATTTAGTTACTGTTAAATTCAGCGCTGCCTCCTGCTGCTCCTCCATCCTGATGCGCAGCAGGACGGTCCGCTGACTCAGCAGCGGCTCTTTTTGCGGGATGAACCAACATGCAGACTGCGGCAGAGATCCTCAGATTGAAGCTTTAACTTCGTTTCCAGATATTGTCTAAAACTATTTTTATAAGAGCGTAAAGCTGCCAGGTTAGAAGCTTCAACAGCAAAGTGGCGCTGATCAGTTGGATGGAGGAAAAGCCCAACATCATACTGCATTGTTGCACATTACTCCAGTAGTCCTTTTCTTTAAAATAAGTTTTTCAGCACTATTTGCCTTTATGACAACAATCCAGCGGAAAAGTTGCAGAGAGAGAGACAAGCGAACCAGAGGACGAGAGTGAGATTCTGAACTACGGCGGTCTAAAGGGGCACCGAGCTGCGCCCCAATTCAGGTAGCCATTGCAGAAGTTTGCAGTTTTCCTTTGATGAATTAACATTTTTACACAATTTTTAGTGTGGACAAAATGTGTGCTTTACACCAGGGGTGTCCAAAGTCGGTCCTGGAGGGCCGCCATCCTGCATGTTTTAGTCTCTCCCTGGTTTTACACACCTGCATCAAATGATGGCTTGTTAGAGGCCTAAGCAGAACACTGACTTGCTGAGGAGGTTGTTACAACCACTAGGGAGAGAACTAGAACATGCACGATCCCGGCAGTTGAGGACCGACTTTGGACCAGATCCGCTGCCATAACAACAGAGCAACAACAAATCCAATAGCTGACAGAGCAGGCACTGCATTAAGTATCAGGATTCAGCGCCAAAAACGCAAACATTTCCCACACAAAGAACAGAATATTCATTCCGTAACAGTTTTTTTTTTTTTCTGGCTTTTTTCTCCCTCGATATTCTTTTAAAATTAAAACCTTTTACTGACCTGTAAAACTTTGGGGCTTGTTTTGTAGCTGTAGTATTAGCAAAACATCGTGTTCTTTTCGTGCACATTTAAGATTTAGACAACTTGACAGATAAAGTGACCATGGCTAGCAGGGAGCGAGATCTCGGCTCCTTTGAATACTGAATGCTGATTGGCTGTTTACTAGCGGCTGAGGGGTTTCAGCTGCAGCCTGCTCAGCCCAGTTCGCAGCTGAATCTCAGATAAGGGAGATGTCCGGTTATTTGTGGGAAGTTTCATTTGAGGGGGCACTGCCCCCATTTGCCCCAGC
>NW_006802822.1:0-2896 GCF_000485575.1 Poecilia formosa
GACTCCTGTGAACAGTCTCATCTGCGGACTGGTAAAAAAAACCATGTGACTACATGAGCTACCTAAAACCTGCATATTTATACTGTGAAACACCCATGTCCCAAACTGAAATTAATTAACCAATTAAGTGAATTTTTTTGGCTAGTGCCAAAAAACTTATTCTAAATAACTAGAATGAAACAAAAATTCTAATTTTAAATTAACTAGAAAATAAGCAAATAAAACTAAATTAAGATTTAACTGAAAATAAAGAAATGGCTCCTACACTGGGGAACAACCTCCTTCCGTATCAGTGATCTTAGGATCACTGATACGCTATCTTGCATGGAGCTCCAGTCAAAGTGAGATTGACAATCATCTTTAGCTTCTTCCATTCTCTAATAATTGCTCCAACAGTTGATCTTTTTTCACCAAGAGACAATTGCCCCGTAGCCCTTTCCAGACTTTGTGGAGGTCTACAATTTTGTCTCTGGTATCTTTGGACAGCTCTTTGGTCTTAGCTATGTTAGTCGTTGGAGTCTTACAGATTGTGTGAGGTGATCAGGTCATGCAGCTAATGACCTCAAACAGGTGCTTCTAATTTTGAATAATGAGTGGAGTGGAGGTGGACCTTTTAGAGTGCAGTGACCAAGTCAAGCATAAAACCGAGAAGATCAAAATAATAGTGACCTGCATATTTATACTGTGAAACACCCATGTCCCAAACTGAAATTAATTAACCAATCAATATACAAGATTACTGTCATTTCACAGGCCTTTATACTCCGTTTTCTGCGTGCACCTGGTAAGATCTCCATTCACCACTTTATGCCAGTTTTCACGACAGTACATTGCAGCATAAGGATCCTAACATTGGTTCTTTTATGCAATTTTGGATGAGGGGTAGGATGCCTGATGCTAAAGAGAGGAATGAACTTGATAAGGTCACCTGGGAATTGGTTCGGCAGTGGAATCGGTTTAGGGAGTGAGAATCGATCCTTTATCGCTGTGCTCAGGCCTCTGATGGGCAGACTGAGGTTGAACAGGTTGTGTTACCTCAATGTTTGCAGGAAGGTGTCCTCCGTTCACTCCATGATGATCATGGCCATCAGGGGGTGGAGCGAACTTTGCAGATAATTTGCTCACGGTTTTATTGGCCCAATATGCACTCAGATGTAGAGAAGTGGTGTAAAAATTGTGAAAGATGTGAGGTGTCAAAGGCTCTGTTGCCGAAAGTTAAAGCATCTAGACCTAATGAGATTCTGGCAATAGATTTTACGGTTTTAGAGCCTGCTACAGATGGCAAAGTGGTTCGTCCACCTTCTGAGCGAGGGGTAGTGTACTCTATAGCGCCCGTGGGTCAGGAGGGACCCCTCCATCAGGTCCACAGAGTCGAGCTTAGAAGTGTCCCTGACAATAGTGGGGTGGAAGGGTGTCAGGAAAACGGTTTGGAAGATGTGCAGGCAGATATTGAGGTGGGAGATGAAATGGTGGATTTGCCTGAATCTGAGATTCAATCAGAGGCTGAGAATTATGAAGTTATTCCTGTAGATGTAAATTCTGATGTTCAGTCTCTTTCTGGCAAAAAACCCACACAGGAGATTGACACCGCCACATTCCTGAGGTCAGCTCGGAAAACTGCCAGACAGCATTCCAACCCTTTGTCGAGAAAAGTCGAGCTCATCCCACTTCCCCATGCTGGAGATTTAAGTTTAACAATAACAATGAATAAAGTTACCTTTAAAATTGAATACACAGGTGACATCAAGACCCAACAGCAGAGTCAGACGGTAATAAAATTAATCTGGTTGTGTGTGTTGTTATTGTGTCCTGCAAACTTTGCTTTAATTCTGCTTTTTCTATTTAATCATAAAAAATCATAGGTAGAAAGAGAGTCATGGAACAGGAAGAGCAGGTTTCCTGAAGAAAGGGGAAGTTTCCAGCCTGCATGTGTTTAAAAATAGTTCAGAGTGCTCATTTCAATGCATTAAAGGTTTAAAGAATAAAATCTAAACATTTTGAGTAATTGGATAAAACCCAGAGTAAAATACTTAAATGAATAATAACTTATAATTTAGCCAATAATTAATATTGGTTTAAGCAGTGGTTGATATTGGTTTGATTATAAGAATATTTACACTTAGTACTTCCACAAGTGTAAGAGTTACAGGTGAAAGAAGTAACTGTAACATAACTGTAACTGTAACATCAGAATAATTAGATTTCCATTAATGTCTGTAATAACTCACATTATGATTTTAATAAGAGTAATAAGTTATGGTTATTATAAAATTATAAATGAATGCTAAATCAGAGAAACTAAAAGGTTATAAATGTGATTTTGATATTGAACTTGAAATGGTATCAAATGTGTAACTGTAATAAAAGGTCACTGATGTTGTGTTGGAGGTAGATGGTAGGTGAAAGGTCAGGGGGAAAGAGGAACTGATAGGAGAGCAGAGGTGACCAAGGCCTTATTGCTAAACCTTAAACTTTCCTAAGAAAAGGTTAGACACAAGAGGACTGTTGAGCAACTTGGGACATTAGCACAGACATCAGGACATAATGTCTCCAAGAAGGTGATGGATATGAGATCATCGGTCCAAGCAGTCAGCCAATGAGACAGGCACAGCAACAAAGCTAGTCAATGCAAACACACCAAAATGGTGGATAAATCCTTTATAAGGTGGGTGCAAAAGAGGAATCTTTGGTTGGATTCTCCAAGCAGCTTCAAGCCAAGATCGAGCTGAAGAAGAGCCAGGGCCACAGAGCCGAAGACTGTTCTGCACATGGGGACCAACCCGTTAGCCCCGGAACATGTGGCTTCAAATTGCACTTCTCTCATCAGCTGGGTTCAGACCCCAAAGACCAAGGCAAAGATGAAGATAAAGACAAAGATAAAGAACAAAGGCAAAGA
>NW_006802823.1:0-2889 GCF_000485575.1 Poecilia formosa
CTTCTATTTATTTAGATTTGATGTTTTGAGGTGAGCACTTGGATTTCTATCGATTTATTGAATGATGCTCTATGTAAAAATATTTATCAAACTGATCATTCAGGTTTTATATAGTTTTTATTTTTCTTTTCATTCAATGTTCTGTAAATTGAATTTTTTTCATAGTATATTTTATTCATTCCTTTCACAGTCAAAGCTCCCTAAAAAGAATAGATTACCTTTCTGTGAACTATAATTTTGATTCCTTTGAGTTTCATGATATTTTACGAAATCTGACTGATATGATCTTCTTGAACGCATACTGATGCTTCACATTTATACACTTATCAGTTACAAGAGGTGTACTGTCTGTTAGTGAACATTAATGAACAGGTAGCATCATTAGGACAAAGGAAAAAATAAAGTAGATAATTTTAAAGGTAACAAAACAATTTACCATGTTGTGACCAACTCTTGGAGCTTGGTTGTGTAGCGAGCATGTTTTATTCTTTAGGTAAGTGTACCAACACCAAACTTGGTTAATGTTATAAGTTGGGCCAGGTGTCAGAAGATGTAAGTCTCTGTGAGAGGGGCTACTTGAGAAAAAAAAGCAAAGATTCACTGATTGAATTGTTGGTCTATAGCCAGCATATGTTTGAATTTCTGCAACAAACATTGAATGAAAAGAAAAAAAAATCTATATAAAACCTGAATGATCATTCAGTTTGATAAATATTTACATAGAGCATCATTCAATAAATCGATAGAAATCCAAGTGCTCACCTCAAAACATCAAATCTAAATAAATAGAAATCGTACTAAATATTTTAAGACTGATGGTTCACATTGATCATTTATACATTTTTAGTAATGGGACCTTAACAACTACAGGTGAAATATATTTTGTTAGTGCACTTAAGCATGTAAGATAACGGATGGAGTAAAAGAATCATTAGGGCCAAAAAAAAAAACAGAGCGTAAAAGTCAGAGACAAAAGCTGTAGATAATTTTAAAGGTAAAACAATTCACCATGTTGGAGCAACTCGTCGAGTGTGGTTGTACAGTGTAAAAAAACTTTAAACTTTGGGGAAAACTGAAAGATAAATATGAGCAGCAGCCTCACCTGGGCCTGTTTAGTCGCTGTCACATATTCTCAAAAAATAAAATTTATAGATGAGGAACTTTTTCCTCCATGTCCCCTTAGGGGCTCCGTACACTAGCAATTGTTGAAGAAAAAAAAATCTGAGTTTCAAATGTACTTAAACCAACCTTTACTATTTTGGAGAAATCATGAAGCACTGAGAAGATTAGTGTTGATACAACAACAGGAAAAAGACTGAAGCAAAGTAGCATTCACAATGATGTGAGGACAAATTCTGGAAAGGGATCGATGTTAGTTTGTCTTTCACTTTAACTGCAGAAAGCTAAAAGTTAAATTTGAGTAGCCTCACATAGACCTGTTTACTACCTGACACATATCCTTAAGAAATACAATTACAGATGAGGAACTTTTACTGAAATGTATCCCAACGACGCTAATCAAAACATGAGTCTGTTTTCCCTCAATACAAGTTACCAATATCAAAAAGTAAATGTTTTAGGGCAAATTTAACACTTCTGAATACATCAAGAATCAGAACCATTGGCACTGAAAGCTGAGTAATGCTTTGAGCAGATTTCAAAGAGTTACACCAAAATGTGCCTCTCCCACTTGTCAAATCTTGCCACAGTTTGCTGAGAGTAAACCATTCTACTGCAGATGCCATCTCCACCCTGCTCTACCACACCTGTGAACAAAACCTCTATTTGACTCAGGAAAATATAGTCTAATCCAACTTACTGATAGATTTGGATCCAGGAATGTGTATGTGGATTTTAAGAGGGCTTACACCCTTTACATTGCATGTTCACATTCACTGTCTGGAAAAGATTGAGACACATTAAATTATAGCCCATTATTGCAGCATTGAACTGCTTTTAGCCAAAGAATGTTTAGTTTTATATAAACTATGATTATGCATCGGTTATTTTAGCATATAAACTGACTGTAAAAGTAATGTGAATTCTTCCTTAAAAAGATTGCTGAAAAAACTTCTCAGTACTTCTAATTGTATAAGAATAGGTTCATTAGCAGATGTGCCGTGTTAAGCTGGCTTGCTCATTTGTTTTTTTTTTTTAGTTATAATCTCTGCTCAGTTTCTATTGCTATAGAATTGAAACCAATTGCAAAACTGTGTCACAGAACAGTAATCTGATGCTGCACCATGTAGCAAAAGCCACACCCACTGAAAGCATAAAAACAGGAAAGGTTTTTTTCATCAAGCAAACCACAAAAATTTAAGCCGTAGCGGAGCTGGAAACAGTTAGTCTGCAAGATTGTCTAGCACTGGTAAGTACAAAGAATTTGTCAAAAATGTTTTTACAACAAAAAGAGGAAAATCAGCTTTAATGTATTTAAGTTAAAAAAGCACTTTAGGTTTTTTGTTCTATGTTTCAAAATGTAATAAAACCAAGAAAAGGAAGAGGATGCATAAAGAAAACAAAAATACAACAATGTGAAGTTTGATTATTACAGAGAGACTCCTCTTTTTAGACTTGGTACCTAGATACAGTTTTACTATTTCCAGGTCGTGTATATTTGTAATTACTTGATATGAAACCACATCAACTTTTGAGAACGAGGAGAAACTTACAACGAAAATATAAAGTGCATAGAGTTCAGTAAGCCAGATTATGAGGAAATCAAGGTTTTCTTTTGTTCGTCAGCACTTCTGGTTTTTAAAGAGTTTTACAGTTGTGTAATAAACATTTATTGCTTTTGAAGAGATTTCATGATTGCACTGGCTTCCTGCTCTCTGTAATTTCTTGCTTTCTTGCTTGCCTGCTATCTGGTTGTGTGTGTGTGTGTGT
>NW_006802824.1:0-2888 GCF_000485575.1 Poecilia formosa
ATATATATATATATATATATATACACCTTCGCTTTTATTTTTTAAAATGATTGGTTACCAAAAAATGCAAAGAACTGTACAAAGGTTTTAAGCATTTGATCAATAATTTCCTAGGAAAGTTAAATGAAAGTCTCTTAATATAAAGTAGAGAAATACACCAAAGACCTCACTCAGCATAGTAACGATAACATAGATCAACTCTAGTCTTTATCTCAATGTTTTATGATCGTAATTCTTGATAATTTAATGACATTTGAGAAAAATGTTTGTTGCTGTCATCATGTCACTTCATTGCCTGCTGCTGTAATTTGCTATACAACAAACTGTCAGGTTTCTGTCTTTAACTGAGCTACTTAGTGCAGACAAATGGATAAAACAGAAAACTGTTGCAGCCTGCAGCTTCTGCAGTGTTACTGTTGGCCTTTTTACAACATCTGACCTTTGTTCTATCTTTTTATCAATAATAGGAAACATCAAGCTTTAGTAACATCACTTTTATCTTATTTTCTCCAATTATTTACTGTAGTATGACAGCTGTACTAATGTTTTTTGTTTTGTTTGTGTTTTTACCTTTCTGACTTATACTTTTGTACAAGGAGGTCATGTTGTTTCTGTGTTATCTTTCTGCAACTTTAGTTTCAGCTGAGAAAATAACATCAAAATCCCACTAAGGTTTGTTTAAGGTTAAATCTTATCAGAGTTAAATAAAACAAATAAATAAATAAACTCAACAAAGCCTTAGTTTACAGTGTGCACTCCTATGCAACTGGGTTATTGAACTTGTATCCCCATAACAGAATTTACTATTTTAGTAAAATTTACATTAAAAGTGGAAGAAGTTTGAAAATAATAATAAATAAAAAAGCAGGGTTTTTGGGAGATTGTAACCACTCTTGAATGCCACCATATTTAATCTGATTTTATTGTGAGTAATAAAACGTGACCTATAAAACAAATTTATTTGTGGCACCATGGCAGTAAAATATAGCATTAAATTTATCTAAAAATTTAACAGTACTTTACCATTCAGATAGAGTGGCAACTACAAATATTAGTAATAATAACAATAACAATAACAATAATAATAATAATAATAATAATAATAAAGGTTTAATACTTTCACTCAGTTCCTGTGGAGTCCCATCCAGCGCCTGCCAGCCATCATATCGGCCATCTTCTGCCAGATCTGGACGCCTCATCCACCCCTCTACCCAGACATGGAAGTTCCTTCAAAAACAACTGATATTAAAGCACATGAACTGGGATGATGTTCCAAGTTCACACAAAATTTAAAGTAAAGAACAGTTCACTTTAAATAGTTTAAACTGTTCTTTAAGTTAAGGATTTTAAGCTGTTTCACATTTTACTGAAGAAGATAATATTTCTAATGGCTGAATGACTTTACTGTCATTGGACAAATACAGTGTAATTAAAAGTGTGAGGTACATATTTCTGACGTTTAAAGACAGTTTCTTTTGTTCACAGTGGTTTGAAGATGAAATTACATCTAGAGATTTGTATTTTAGAATGTTATCCAGTTATCTGTAGGTCATGTGCATCTATAAAGAAGAAGTTAGGGCATCTTACCAGACACGCTCATCGGTTTCTTTTGGTCTAACTAAAAAGTCACCATAGTATTTGTCAATGGTCAAGTTTGCGTTGGAGTCATGAGCAGACTGGAAGTTGGTGACCACGCGGCAGGGGATTCCCAGCAGGCGCATCACTGGAACCAAATATAGTCAAACCAGTAATCTTACAAACTAAATTCCTTACAAACCTCACAAAACAAATTCATTTGTTTTTCTCTCCTGCATGTTTGTCAGGGTTCGCTTTATATTTTCCATGCTTAATAATGGTCTGATAATGTTCAATTATGCACTTTATTAGTTCCCCCTGGTGGTCATATATATATTATCTGATATTTATCAGATGGATGCATCAAACATTGCAAATGCTGTTAGTTGAGGCTCTTTAAAGTATTTTGCATAATGATGTGAATTCAGAGACAGCAATGCTGAAGCATGACATGAAATAACATTTTTAATCTGGTAGATGCAGTAAGGAGAAAAAAATGGGCTAAAAATTACCTGTAAAAATCCAACCAACTAATAGTAATGTTACTATTGGAGCACTGACTTTTTCCAGCCTATCGCTGATTAACGATCTTTAAAAAACATGACCTGCCTATTACAATTTTGGCCGAATTGTAATAGATGTAAGACGTCTTGTCTTAAATGTTGCAAAAGAATCGCTGAGTCGGCAACATCTTAACTTAAGATATTTGCCTTAAAACCAGATTGTTCTATATGCACCTACAGTTAAAAGAGTTGAAGGAAGAGTAGATAATCTTACCTGAACACATGATGCCGGCAAACACCCAGCACTGTCCATAACTGACTCTCTTGAATGAGGTGGTATACCATTGCTTAAGGATGTCATAGCTGCCACTCCAGTGAGTTGGTGGGAAACCGCGGCTATAATCGTCTGACCAATTTCCCACGAGGACGCCATCGTTGGCGTCCTCTTTGTTAACCTGAAGGAAGAAAGCAACAAAAAGTGGTAACACTTTATTTGAAGGGGGTTGAATAAGACTGACATGACACTTTCATAAACATGACATAACACCTGTCATGAACATGAATAAGCCTTCATGAATATTTATGAAGGCTTATCAAAGTTGACATTATTCAAAATGTCTTTGTTATGACAACTTGACATTAACCAATAAATCATTATTGATATAAATTTGTTATAAAAGTATTACTGATTGCACTTTAACCTGTTGGTCTCAGGTTGTCATTCACAATGACAGGGGTGTCAAACTCCAGTCCTCTGCTGTCCTGCAGTGTTTAGATGTGCCACAGGTAAAAAACAGTGGAATGAAATGG
>NW_006802825.1:0-2882 GCF_000485575.1 Poecilia formosa
GATGGATCCATCTGTCTGATGATCTGACCAGTTTGAGGAATGGAGACACAGATCAGCAGCTTCCTGATAATCCAGAGAGAAACACCAGGTACTGCAACGTTTTTGGTTCTGAGGGTTTCAAGTCAGGGAAACACATCTGGGAGGTTGAGGTGGGAGATCATCCTCACTGGACTGTTGGTTTGGCTAAAGAGTCTGTGGACAGGAAGGGAGAGACATATGTTTCACCAGATTATGGAATCTGGTGTTTACTCTACCGTGATGGAAAATACACTAATGGAGTTGGTGAGACTGTCACAGTGAAGAAGAGTCTCCAGAGGATCAGAGTCCAGCTGGACTATGAAAGTGGAGACGTGTCCTTCTATGACTCTGAAGACATGACTCTCATCTGCACCTACAGAGACACTTTCACTGAGAAACTCTTCCCGTACTTTAGTATAGGACCAGCAGGTGATGCCAAAACATCTGAGATCAAAATATGTGAAACTAAGATTCTGATTCAATGAATGTGACTCAAATTATTGATGGACAGTGAAGCCACAAACTGAGTTTGCTCCAGTAGAGCTTTTTGTTTTACTTCTTTTTATATAAATGTAGCTTTTATTCAAAGAAAAGTAAAAAGTTGGTTATGAAGAAATGATTTTGGTATATTGAAATAAATCTTTGTAGCTTCTTTTTTCTGCATGGTATGTTATCCGTATTCTCCTAAATTCACTAACAAACACTTTATCTTTATAACATGATGTCGTAGTTCTGTGTATTTTTGTGTTTTTCAAATTTTATTCATAATGCCACCATTGGAGCCGTTATTCTTTGTAATGTTTCCCTTTTAACTTTGATTTCATTCACATTAAACTCTTAATTCTTACAGTGTTGCAGCATTGTGAGCTATTTATTTCTATTTGCTATTACAGTAACTCAGAAATAAAAATATCAACATTTTAAATGTCAATATTTTTCAGCTGAATAGATCCAATAAGTAAATATAAATCCTACAACTATTGGGTACAATTACATTATATAATGTGTAAACGTTACTGCTTCTATATTACAGGTTAGTCACACAATTGTCATGAAACAAAGTTTTGATCAGATTTAAACAACAAAAATAGAATATTTACACTATTTTTCCAAGTTAATATTCTCAAGTTAAAGACGTGTTTAACTCAGGAAGCAAAACTAGTGTCTTGATTTAGTTACTATTAAAAGAAATGATTGCTTCAGTATTTAATTTAGTATCCAGCTTGTTTTACTTCAGTTTGAATCAAAGATGTTCACAACCATAAACATCAACTTTTAATTGGACTCAATATCTAATTTAATTTATATTCTTTTTTTTTGTAAACTCTAGGTTGACTCACATTACTTTGTATCTTAGTGAATCTTCTGGGATAAAAACAACCTAATTTGGGTTCTTCACGTAACCCAGCAATGGGCCAAATATGCACTGATCCACCTCTGGCTTGATTTAACAGAACAGGGTTGGGTTCAGAGTTTGACTCAATATGTTGGGTCTTATGTTAAAACCACCAAAGAGTGGCCTAAAATAAAACCCAAAAAATAGATTGTGGAACAAGTTATATCCAGATTTTAAAGGTTGTTTTTAATCTATTCACTCAGTTTCTTATTCTTCCAGGGTAATTAGTAAATCACAGTGACTTTGGTAATCCTAATGCTAAAAAGGAAATGTTTAGACTTTTATTAAGGTCGGGTAGAGAGGAAAATAAAACTTGATCTGTTTTTACAGTGCATGCACACATCTGATGTTCACTGTAATTTCAGGGATAGATCAGGAGGCAAGGAGGCAGCAACTACCTGAGACATTTTTCTAACTAAGATGCAATTCACTAATAGTTCATCAGGTATTTAGTTATTTTTAATATACATTTATATATTTTTGCCTATTTTATATACTTTATTTAGACTGTTCAGCATTCTGTTTATATGTAGTTTTTTTTTCATTAAGTATCATAAATGGCGTTCAAAATGTGAAATGTAGTTTTTAGTATTTTTAGTATTTTTCATTTGATATTCTGCATATTTGTATTTGTTTATCATTTTCTCTTTGATATGGTTGCTAAATAAGTACATGCTTAGTTAAATGATTGTAGAGAGTTTTAATAAATATTTGTTACATTTGTTTCAAGGTGTTCATGTAAACTAAATCCATGGGATTTTTTAAATTATTATTCTGCAAGTAGTAAGCATCTACTCTGCAGTTTGTTGGTTCTACAAACCCACAAAGACACTGAAGGGACTATATAAATTCAATTTAATGACACTTTTTCTTTAATTTAGAGAAACACATAGTGTAAGAAAACAAAGCAATAATCTGAAGAATCAGAACTAGAGGATTAATATTATACAGAAAAAAGTTAAATACTCACAGAAAAACTTCTACCTAAAATCCATAAATTGTGCTTTTGATAATAATGTCTCTTTTGTTGTTTAAATAGGAATCGAGACAGTATACCACAAACAGAACTTTTTCTAATATTTTATTATCTAGAATCCTAGCCACGGAAAACTAAAATGTCGTTATTGTTTGTGAAATTAAAATTAAAACTTATCACCAAACTCAGAAGAAGTAACTACCACCATCTAGCGGCAAAGTTGTGTAACATCAGTTTTATTTCAATGAGCTCCACCTAGAACTGGAAAACGAAACTTAAAGGGAATTTAATTACGGAAGACGACACAACAGAAAAGCCTTTGATCTGTATTGAAGACCAAAGAGGAGGACAGTCTCTTCAGCGAAGAAATGAACTAAAATGGCGGACAAAATTGCTCTTGTTGAAAGTTTTCTGAGCTGCCACGTTTGTTCAGAGACTTTCATAGATCCTGTGTCTCTGAGCTGCAACCACAGTTTCTGTTCAAGCTGCCTG
>NW_006802826.1:0-2879 GCF_000485575.1 Poecilia formosa
GATCCGGAGTGAAGTGAAGGCTGCAAACTTTGCTGTGCGGCGTTAGCTGGTAGCGACAGATATTTACAAGCAGTCTTCTTAATTCAGGACCGCTTGGAAATTAACGAAAACTTAAAAGCCCATTATATTAGGAAGACAACAATGTTAATAGTATTGTTTTTTTGCATCTGAAATACGACTTAGTCTTTTCTACCAGTCATGGTAACTCAAAGCGGAAAAAAGTGAGCCGCATTAGCTCCTGGAGATGTGATGTCAACGCCTTAGGTGCAAAGAGCCCATAGGCGAGAACGGTCCATGAGGCGTCTATCCTTATATTATGTCTATGGTTATAACTTGTGTTAGGTTTGCGCCACAATATGGAAGATTTCTTCTTCACCAACACACTGCACGCCTGTTCGTGCACTGCTGCCTCTCACTGGTGGAGATGGTGTATTGCACTACTTAAAACAGCCTTAAATAAAGTTTCAAATGCAAAGTTCATAAGTGCTTTGTAGACATCTTGCTGTAAAACTTTAGGATCAATTAAATTAATTGATCTTAGCCAAACCTGCATTTTAAGACGGGTCACGTGAAGAAATAGTTTTTATTTCTAAGCTTTACTTTAAATTTTTAGACCCTTAGAGCTGCAGTGTGTAACTTTTATTAAGAAAATGTTTTTTTACATATTTATTTAAACTGTAAACAACTGCCATGTTGTTTAACACTAAACAACATGGCATAGCAATATAATATTACCACATAAAGCTAATTTTTAAAGTTTAATTGGTAATACTTTTATAACAAATTTATGTCAGATCATGATTTCTTGGTTAATGTCAAGTTGTCATAACGAAGACATTTTGAATAGGCTCAGCAGACTCGCAGTTCCACCAGATGTTTGCTAATTGCTGCTACTGCTAGTCTGAAGAAGCTGTACAGCAGAGGCTGGGGGAAGGAGAGCTCAGCTGGGCTGAAGATCCAAGGTGGAGCTTTGGCTTCCCCAAATGGCTGCCATGGGATTCATTCAAAGATGCATGAATGAGTCAAAGCAACACTCTGGGTTTGCTTTGGATGAAGGAATAACACTATAGCATAATATAAAGCTAAACAAAAAGGGTTTTGAAATAATATTGTTCCTTTATTCATGGTACTTGTGAAACAGTCAAGATCTAAGAAGATGGCTATATTTGAAACCATCTTTCAACTGCTTTCTATCTATTTACAAGGAAAGTTTTAATATTTTATGACTATTTTTTAATCATTAATGTCTGCACAGCAGGCAGCTCCATATATTACCCTTAGAAACACAAGTAGCTCTATTCAAAGTGCTTTCTAATGTAAGAAGAACATGTAGGAGTGGAAGACTTGAGACACAAAGTACAGTTAAAATTGTGAATACTGAAAATCATTTAGTTTTATATTCCAGCTGGATATGAATGATAAACAACAAAGATTTAATTATTGCAAAAATCAAGTAAAAATAGTTAGTAGATATAAATACAAATTTCTCAGCAAATTCTAATCTATTTAAGTTTGGTTTGCTTTGAGTTAAATTGCAGAAAATAAGTGAAAGTTAACCTGTAAAATGCTTGTAACTTGTAACAAAAGGATTGGTTTTTTCTTTATATTTATAACATTTAAGCTATCCTGCTCTATCACTACTACAAACATCTGTAGTTTCAAAATAATAGGGGAAGTTTTTAAACTCCAATTATTCCTGTGTAAAATATCTACATACTTGTCACATTTTTTCTATATTCACATTGACAGGATTGCATCATACATGTCCAGATCTTCGCTTTACAGTACAGTCTCTAGTCTCAATGTAGCTTTGAAAAGGGTGACAAACTTTAACAATTTACCTTACAGTCTGTAAACTACAACCAATGAAATTCAGGTGGTTGTGATCACTTTATATTGAGCTTGTCACCTTTGACTATGTGGTGGTTAGCACATCGAAAGTATAACAATTTCAGCAGATGTTCACTCTCTAATGATATTTTTTTTCTGAAATGTAAAAGGAAAATTAACAGAACAAACCCAGCTGAATTTAAGATCACCCTTCCATATAACTACACTAAGAGCTTTCTTTCTGTGCATGTTCATGACCAACAAATGTGTGTGTTGGCATGAGGCAGCCAGTTATCAGGTCTGTCCAGCTGCTTCATGCACACTAAGCTCTTTACCAGCTAACACAACAGACTTGGAATATCTCGTAAACACGCACATCTGTTAGCCTTAAATGCATATAATAGCAATTTTCTATTTCAGCTTTTTTCCTCAGTTTAAGTTGGGGTTTTTATAACAAAAGTTCAATGTGTTATTAACAAGTACAATCTTATACTTTAAAAAATAAAAGCTATGAAAGTTGTGTCTTAGTAAGAGTTTGAATTAAAAAACAAGTGGAAAAAAATAACCATCTGGATTTTAATCTGAGATTGAAGGAAAACACGTCTTGTTTTTCTGTTTTGAATTAGGCAGTGGCCAGTAAAATCAAAGGTTAGGATAAGACGCCATTTGTTGTCTTCTCCTAACCCAGTGTTTCTCAACCTTTCTCAGGCCAGCGCCCCCTAGCCCTTATCCAGGTCCCTCACCGCCCCCCCCAAACAATTTGTAGGCTACTTTGCACTGACCATTATTTTATTATTAATATTACTATCACTATTGTAGATGTTTTGATTTTTATGCTCGTTTCTGTATTTATCATCAAAAATAATTTCCCAGAGAACAAAAAAGCCATTTGAATAGAAATTATTTTCACAGGTGTTTATGAAAAATGCAATGAACATTCAAGTTAAAATCGGTAGGCCAACAGCAGCCAATCAATGGAAAAATTATTCTTATTTTGTGCCGTGTGCCCGGCCAAACAAGGTCTGCGTCAGGTGCTGGGGAACCAGAGC
>NW_006802827.1:0-2875 GCF_000485575.1 Poecilia formosa
AGTGAAATTCTGGCTGGTTGTTGTAGTTTGGGTTATATTGTTAAAATTTAGACACAGTTGTGTTTTCCACCAGGAAAATTATTCCATGTCTTGTTTGAATAATTTGGTAACACTTTGACGGGTTGTGACCCTGTCATAAACATGACATAACACTTATCATGAATATAAGTAAGTCTTCATGAATATTTTTGACTATTGTCACGAAGTGTCATTCGGTAAATCATGAAACTTTTAATACAAGGTTGACATTATTTGAAATGTCTTTGTTGTGACATCTTGACTTTAACCAAGAAATCATGATCTGACATAAATTTGTTAAATACTTATTTCTGATTACACTTTAAAAATTATGAAGGTTTATGTTATTAATGCTTCGGTAGCCCAGGCTTTATGGTACAAGTTTCTCTGATCTTTAGACAGCCACACCCATCAACTCTGCCTGACATCTGCCAGAGAAGACA
The DNA here is from genome assembly GCF_000485575.1 of Poecilia formosa. NCBI lineage: Eukaryota > Metazoa > Chordata > Actinopteri > Cyprinodontiformes > Poeciliidae > Poecilia > Poecilia formosa. The sequence continues at coordinate 462 of NW_006802827.1, forward strand.
TTTGATATGACACTGTTTGATGCATTGTGGCGCTACAAAAAAACCAAAAACTTTTATCAAGTTTCAGCGAAGACACAGAGCCTGGGGTCACTGGCGTATTAAAAAAATCTATCCATCCATTATCATACACGCTTATTCCTAGTGGGGTGACAAGGGGTGCTGGTGCCTATCTCCAGCGGGTGAGAGGTGTCCATTAACGTGCCAGTCCATTAACATGACAGTTATGTTTTTGGACTGTGGGAGGAAGCCGGAATACCTGGAGAGAAACCATGCATACAGGGAGAACATGCAAACTAAATGAAGAAAAAGACCCCGGGCTGGGATTCGAACCCAAGATCTTTTTCGTGCAAGACAACAATGCTACCAACTGCACCACTGCGCAGATAAAAGCAATTTATTCAAATATTTTAAAAAAATAAAATAACAACAACTCTTAGCCTGGGGAGGAAGAAGTAAAGCCTGGTAAGCCAGGCTTTATTTTACTTGTGCGCATGTTGTCATAAGACATTGACTTAGCATTTTTTCTTTGGTACAAGGACAATAGCACATGGCTTTGGGATTGGAAATTTAATTTCTGGGAAAGAGGGGTGCTGTGTGGAAGATATATTTTATAGGTCGCCTGTCTAATTTATTTGATGACTGCTCACATTTTCAGACGTGGGTATAAGCTAGAGCAGCACAATCCAAAATAGGATGGCATCTGCTAGTGTTGCCTCGTGTGTGAGGGTGCAAAACAGATGACAGAGTACTTATAAGTCAGACCATGTGAACGTTGACTGAGTTACTGACTTGAGGTATCTGTTTTAACCAGAGCTACATGTTCAGTTTTACTATGTAGGAGATGCAGGGGTACAGTGTAGCAAGTGAATATAAAATATCTTCCTGAGACAGTAAGTGTTTGAAGAAGCCTTTACATATTTTAAAATTGGATTTGCTTTTGTTTCGACGTAAATTCTTCTTGGAAGAGCATTGCTTCACAATAGATGTAAAACTGCACACATAATTTAATGAAACAGTGTTGAATGTCTTTTTCTGCTAAGATGTAGAAGATCAAAGAGAACTAAACTTTTTAAATTGAAAAAAAATTGAGGATGATCCCATTCACATTTAAGAAAAAATGTTCCTTTAAAAAGTTAATATATTCCTTGTTGCAGTCCGTGCAGTTGCCTAAGTTCACTAAATGCAAGACACAGAACTACTTTTAAATGTGTCCTTAAAGATATTCTAGCTCCAGTTTTATCTTGTGCATGGAAATTTCAGTGTGTATATTTTTTAATCAGGTTTATATTCCTCTTAATGACTTAAGAAATTCCTTTAGTGTTGTAATGAAACTTGGTTTATGAATGTATTAAAATACTGTAAAAGAAAATGCTTCACTTGTCCTTTTATTTAAAACACAGATGTCGCTTTGCTTGTGTTATTTTATAATATTTGACCAAATACAAAGTTATAAAGCTGGCCTTGTGCTTCATACTTTGTAGTGTGGAGTATAATACATTTTTTCATCAAGTCTTTTAGCCTCTGGTTTTGCACAGGAGTTTACATAAAAGTATTGGAATTGTTAAGGTCATTTAGCCAAAAATACCTTTTGATATTAATCCTCAGTGGACATTATTTTTACCGTTGGTGGGTAAACTGACAACATTCCAACGTTATTCAAAGTTAGTGTTTGATCAACATCTGACTTTTGTCTTTCTCTGGTGATGAAAAATCATTCTTACTTTAGAAAACAAAAGAAAGCTGATTTTAAAAGATCTCTTCTCTGTTGAGTAAACATAATGAGGAAAAATCTGTCCTTTATGGATAAGTGACTAACTTGTTCTAAAGTTATATTTCAAGAAAGTGAAACAAAACCATTGAACGGTATTACATTTTAAAGATATTTATTGAAATAGTACATTATATGATGACATTTTATAGCTAGTTCATATTATATGAACCGCATTATAATGTTCCACAATGGAGGGTCTCTATTACTCAGCACTGTCAGACTAGAAAAAAAGAAGAAAAAAAGAATCAGTATAAGATGCAAACATTAAGGTAGACAGTTTTCTCTCAGAAAGAAAGCAGGATAAAATATTTATCAAATAAAAATAGCTCTGCAAATATTCATTAAATTCCAAAGTCGATATAGTCAAAGAGCTTGTGCTTATGGTATCATTTTTTTGAGATGTGATCTCACCTTTCCAGTTTCACGGCTCTTGGCTCTGAGCTTGTTGACCTGAGACTCAGCGATGTCAGCACGCTCCTGGGCCTCCTCCATTTCATGCTGGACCTTCCTGAGCCTGGACATGTGGGTGTTGGCTTGTTCCTCCTGAAAGTTTTGAGATACCAATTATTTTAGTTTACACAAAATGCCAAATTAAAGCTTGGTAATGTGCTAACTTAAAGGGGGCATTGTTTGGTGGCAGACA
>NW_006802828.1:0-2861 GCF_000485575.1 Poecilia formosa
ACATTGATTCAATGTTGTTTCAATCATTCTGTGCTATCTGGGTACAGACTCAGACATGGAAGAATAACTGAACCTATGGTGATCAAATTAAGAAATAAACATTACTAGAAACCCTGCAGGGAGGCTGAAATAAGAAAAAACTAGAGGGATAAAATAGAATTAAACTATAGTCATTAAAGAAGGCTTGACATGGACTCAGACAAACAAGGAAAAGCAATAATATAATTCTAACTACACTAAATACCTCTAATAATATCAAAAGGACCATGAAGGGCTAATCTAAAGTGAATTAAAACATGAGCTAAATAAAATGAAAAGCAAAACAAACCCAAAAACCCAGTGTCCTGACAGATGTCTGATTATATAATTGTTTACTTTAATCAAATAAAATATTTATTTAAAAATATAATCTTTCATTACGTGTATGTTTATTACCTGAAATATTTAAATATCAAATTTTTACTTAAAATATGATTCATTACTTCACCTGTTTACATGCAACTTGAAGTGCTTGAATCAAACGATTCATGAATGTTTAATCCATTAAATTATTAAATGAGAGAAAACAGCCACTTCCAGTTGTACACATATTTCAACACAAATGGTTCCTGTTCCTCTACAGAGTCTGCAGCCTTGCTGAGCTCCTCTCCTGGGGTTTCCTCCTCAGCCTCTCCAACTTGCTCCTCTTCTGTTGCCTCCGCTACTCTGTTTTCATTATTGACCTCTCTGGGGGAAATAATGAAAACAGTCTCAGTAACTTGTTGATCCACCACGGTCTTGCTGTATCGCCTCTTTAATTAACGCGCATGTTGGTTTGACGCTGTGGCGTTTACCTCGCCACAGCCCTGACTGGGTTCCAGCGCTGAATATGGGTCACTACCCATATTCAGCACTGGAATATGGGTAGTGACCATATTCTATTGAAATGGTTTGAGCTCATCCATTTCATACGTCGGTTTGCCTTTAAGAGGACATATCAGAACACATATCAGTATTAGTACTGTAAATCTGATAACACAAAAAACTTAGTTTACTTCACAATAATGTAAGAATCTCCATGTCCACTGACAAAACTCGGACTACAGTACATAAACAAACAATATAAGCCCGACCTAAACAAGGTTGACCCACTTACTTAAATGAACTCAACATAAACTGAACATGTGTACACTCGGACAAAATCATAGCAAAAAATTATGACACAACACCAATAAACCAAATTTAGACACTCACCAGAATAGAAATGTCTGGAGGAAACTTGTAGGTATCTGGGGATGTGGGAGAAGGTATCAGCGTCTCACTGCTGGTACCAGGACATTCGTCTTCTTTTCATTAGCTCCGTTAGCTTAGCCTCCATGCGTTGTTTCCAAGCAGGAAAATAGTGAAAAGAAAGTCCGTTTTCCATCTTTTTACCGTTTCAGTCGTGTGATCGGACATTCATTCAATAACGCAGCAAGTTCGTGCCATAGCTAAGTTATTTTAAGTAACTTGGATTAAAAAAATCTGCGAGACAGTTGTTTTTGTCGGTCATGTTTAACAGAAAGAGGACCCCAAAGATGGCACTGGTGTCCCTCCATCTACAGCAGTGACATCACGTTCCAAAGCTGACGTCACAGCGTATGACGTTTATGTTGCTCGGCGCCATGTTTGCAGCCCACAGACCAAAACAAACTAGTCAGAACACCGGTGTTTTCATTGTATTACCGACCGCAGCGAAGTTGTTTTGCAAATTGGATACTGGATATTTGCCCTCCGCAGAGTAAGGGACGTTCAGCTCAAGGTTGATCCGATTTATGAACGCTAATTTCAGCCAGCTGTTCTCTACCGATGCCTCCTGAAAAGCGCTTGGAGGTTCACATAGGGACCGTCAATTTCCGAACACTCCTGTAAATAAATGCTTTGTCTTGTGACTAACTAATACAAAAAAGTGGTAATTCATGCTATTAAACGAGGCACACTATCCTCTATAAAATGTTTAAGTCATATTCAATATTTTAAATAATATTACATGTTTTCTTCAATAGCTTCCAAATCGTGTACCCCATGAACTCAAAATCTGTGTGAAATCGTTTTACTAGACTGTATAAATGAGGCACACTCATCTTTATTACATATGAACAATTTTTTATATATATTTTTAGCTTTTAATATTTTTCTTCAATAGCTTCTAGGTCATGTGACCTATTAACTCAAAATCTGTGAAATGATTCTACTAAACTATATAGATGAGGGATATTTTTATTCCATTTTGACCCCTGTTTTATTTTTTAACCAAATTTATATTTAAAAAATATTTTTTTTTAAAGTTCATAAAATATATTACCTCACATGATAAGAACATTTATAACTTGTAATGTTCAATTGCATAAAATTCTAGGACTGGATCTATTTCATTACATGTGTACTTACCTGAAATATGTTAAATACAACAAATATTTATTAAAGTGTGATCTATTTCAGTTTAGTTTAATTTAGTTTATTGACTTTATTGTCATTTTGCATGCACAAAGTGTATACAGAACGAAATTTCGTTGCATACGGCTCAGGACAGTGTTTTGAGCTTTCAATGTTGTGAGGTTACTCCAAAATAAAATAAAATACAATATAAAAATATGAATATAAATATAAACTATAAAGTACAGGAATGACAGTAAAATAGAAATTATTTGGTTCTGTACAAGTGCAAGGCATAAAGTGGAGACCAAATTTTAAGTGCAGTGCGGTTTAGAGTTCAGTAGTCTGATGGCAAGTGGGAAAAAGCTGTTTCGGAACCTGGTGGACCTGCACCGGATGCTGCGGAACCTCTTTCCAGAGGGCATCAGGGAGAATAGTCCATGGTGGGGGTGTGAGGGGTCACTGAC